>NW_008612910.1:24599-27651 GCF_000691845.1 Merops nubicus
AGCACTTACCTTCTGTTTGCATTTGAATTTGTACTTTGTATAGTTCTGTCCCTGTAGTGCCTATGTCAAATGCTGCTGATCTCAGTGGACAAATACCACTTAAACAAGGGAGCAACATATTCCCAGACTTGCCAGCTGTGTAAATGTGAACAGCTGTATGGGCTTTCTTTTTTTGAAAGCAGCAGCTCAGTGCTATTTAGTGTTTGGCTGGGTAGAAATTGTGCTTGATTTTAGCGTGTTTTTTGTCTCTCAGCAAGACAATTAGACTGTTTTAGGGCTGCATATTGTAGTCCTTCAGGAGAAGACTCAGCTGACTTTAACCAGGAGCCTCTCTTGAATAAGGGTGGCAGGACTGAGCTTTTCAATACTGGGGACAACTCTTCATGAGTGGAACCAGCTCTTCTGACTCTCTGGGCTTTTGTTACAAAATGAAAAAAAAAAATGTTCTGTCATCCCTTCCTTTTCAGCATAGCATATGTGGAAGGACTTTGGGGGCACAGTTACTTGAAAACCAGTTATTTGAAGGGAAAGATGATGAGATCATTGACAATCACTACTAGTAACAACAAAGCAACTAGTTCTTACTAATCTGTAACAAAAGGAACTAGAAAGCTCTGTATGCTTCTGTGTGTGCATCTCTCATGTATTTGAGATGTTAAAGCTGCATGTGGTACTTAGAGACCAGGAGATTCCTACCTCAACACTCCTTTGTGCTCTCTCCTGTTTCTTGTGTCTAGTCCTGAACCTGACGCTGGTGGATCTGCCGGGTATGACAAAGGTCCCAGTAGGGGACCAGCCCCCTGACATCGAGTTCCAGATCCGAGATATGCTCATGCAGTTTGTCACCAAAGAGAATTGCCTCATCCTGGCAGTATCCCCAGCCAACTCTGATTTGGCCAATTCTGATGCCCTGAAGATTGCAAAGGAGGTGGATCCTCAAGGTATATATCTTTTAATTTAATATGACACTACTAGACAGTGGCCTGATTTTCCTTTTATTTTTGGGTTTTGATTAGCCCAGTAGCTGTGGACTTCTGTCTGTTGTATTGGGTTGTATCTTCACCAACATGCATTCTTCTGAGAGGCTTTAGTGAGTGTTAACAGCTACTGTAGTAGAACTTTTGTTATTCCCCTTTTCTCCCTTTGTTGAGTCCTGTTTCTGAAGCAGTGAAGGATTTCCTTTCCTTTAGTCATCTGCATTCTGCCTGCAGAGATGGGATAGTATGTACGTGTTTTGTCAGGGTATAACTGAGAAGTGAGCTTGATTCTTGTCTGTTTTGCTCTAATGGCCTCTTAGACATGATGGCAACTGTGATGTTTGAGTTCAAGAGCCCTCAAGTAGTCAAGCTGGGCAATTTAAGCTCTGTGAACAGAGGAAAGTATTACATGAATTATTTTCTTGATCAAGTACTCTTTTTTTCCACAGGCCAACGCACTATTGGAGTCATCACTAAGCTGGACCTTATGGATGAAGGAACTGATGCACGAGATGTATTAGAAAATAAATTACTTCCTCTTCGTAGAGGTGTGTTTCCTAAGGCTTTGTCCATGATCTTTTTCCTCTTTTCCCTGTGTGAGGTATCCTGGACTCCTCTCCCCTCCAGTGCATCCTCTTCCTGCAACATCTGATAAAACTTGTGGTTAAGCCATCTCTTTTCCAAGCTGAATCAGTTGGGAAGCTGAGATTAGTCACACTGTTCAGAGGAACTTTTTAGGTGTCTGTACACTGACTTGTAGTCCTAGCAGAAGCATGGCTTTATGCTCTTGTCTTTTTCTCATTTCTGTTAGTAAGGCAAGCTGCAAAAACAGAACTCCTGTCTAAAAGAGTCCCTTTGTCTTTTGTCTAGGTGAGCTTGCCATAGTATATCAGAGGAAAGGATTTTGGCCTGTGATACATGCTCTGTGTAGCCATAGCAAAGTACCTATCCTAAGAGGAGTCTCAAATGAGTGAGGCTAGGACATGCTTTGTGACTGGGGGAACAGTGATAAATAAGCTAATTCTCAGTTGCATAATCCTTTTTGTCATGCATACCAAAATATCAGAACCTGGGCTGTTCAGAAGAAATTCTAGTTTTAAACTCTTCTAATTGAGTCCTAATAATGTGTTGCCACTAAAATTCCCTTTTTGTGGTGCTGCCAGCTGGGTAACTTCCTTCTCAGTCTGAGTCCCATTTATATTCTCATCTCTGCAACCATCTCACCTCTAACCCCACTCTTTCACAGGTTACATTGGTGTAGTGAACAGAAGTCAGAAGGACATTGATGGCAAGAAGGACATTCAGGCAGCTCTGGCTGCAGAGAGGAAATTTTTTCTCTCCCACCCAGCCTACAGACACATGGCTGATCGCATGGGAACCCCCTACCTGCAGAAAGTATTGAACCAGGTATTGTCAGCTGTTAAGAACTGCTGCCTGCTATGTCAAAGGAGTGGCCTGGCTGGCCATCAGGGCTCTTCTGAGATGGAAGAACACAGGAAAAGCTAAAACTTGTGCTCACCAAGCTGATAAATGCTTTAAATTGTTTTGCTGCAGTGAAACTTGTGAACTGTTCCTCCTCTGCATCACAAAAGGCATTTTGGTGCCAAGTCCTATGAAGTGTGCATGACTGGTATACTCCTGATTCAGTGAAATACATTCAGGACAGTAACAGAGCTCACACACCAAAGGCAGAGCACTGCTTTGTCCTCTGTGACACTGGTGCAAAATCAATAGTTGGGTCATGGCATTTATGCTATCAGAATGCAAGGTCTTTCTGGCTAAGCTAAAAAGATACCTTCTAAATTTGTAGTGGTCTCTGTACCTAGCAGTAAGCTGCAGAGATTGATTTCAGTGTGATACTGGTAGTAACTTTCTCATCTGTTAAAGCTGTTGTATGTCTTGTGGAGCAGCAACTTACCCTTCCTTCTCACTCTGTTCTCTTGAAATACTCCCTTAAATGAAATTACTTTTTCCTTTTTCCTCCTTATTTAAGTATTCTTCCCTAAACTGGAGTTTTTCACAGCTGTGCTCTGGAAACCCTCTTGTTAGAGCCTCATCAGTGGGCTTGACTCTTT
>NW_008612910.1:27663-48116 GCF_000691845.1 Merops nubicus
CCTTGTCTTGCCACTGTTATCATTGAAGAAGAGGCTAAGACATTGTATGTCAGCGGTGTGCTAATCTGAAGACAGAACAGCCTTTACCTTGGTGTAAACAGCAAATGCTGATTCTTGTATGTGAAGATTATTCTTGGGTTGGAAGCAGCAGGCTTCTAGGAATGAGATTTCTGCACCAAACTAGAAGGTAAAATGAAGGTCAAGAGTAGAGGGGTGTAAGAGGTAGGAGCTGGGGAGGCAGGACACACCCAGCTCATAACTGATATCTGCCCTGGGGTAGACTTTATTAGGACCACTCAAAAGGGTTGAACATAGAGGAGCACTCCTATTTATTTTGTGATGCAGAGGTAGCAAACTCTTCTCAGTAACCACCTAGAGGTTCATTATTATCTTAAACCTTCTCCTTGTGCAGCAACTGACCAACCACATCCGTGACACCCTGCCAGGGCTGCGGAACAAGCTCCAGAGCCAGCTGCTCTCCATCGAGAAGGAGGTGGAGGAGTACAAGAGCTTCCGCCCCGACGACCCTGCGCGCAAGACCAAAGCTCTGCTTCAGTAAGTGGCCTCAGCTGCAGGTCCTGCCCTGGAGATGGCTACTCAGCCGTGACTTCTACTTCATGCTTTTTGTTGCCTTTTAGGATGGTCCAGCAGTTTGCTGTGGACTTTGAGAAACGCATTGAAGGCTCTGGAGACCAAATTGATACCTATGAGCTGTCAGGAGGAGCTAGGATTAACCGCATCTTCCACGAGCGCTTCCCCTTTGAACTGGTGAAGGTACTGCTTCCCTGCTGCTGAGATCCACTTGGTCTTGTCTGTCACCTCTTCTGTCTGTCTCCTTACTCCTTTGGTATCTTTCATCATCTCTCCTTCCCTTTGACTACTTTGTTTCATTTTTTTCCTTTTATCACCTCCTATTTTCTCTCTTTTATTGGAGCCTTCCCATAGTATTGACCTTTTCCTCAGTTCCTGTCCTTGTGCCAGAACTTAACTTTCTCTTCATTAAATGACAATGTTTCCTGGGCTTAATTCATAAATGCTAAAATAAATGTGCAAAATAACTTTTAATGCAAACATTAGTAAATAAATGACTGAATATTCTTGCAGATATGTTGTCAAAGCTACTTTGACTGAATTTTGCATACTGGGAATGGTGCTGAAACCTGTACTTCTTTGGTCCTGAACACTAGACTAGACCTAAAGTTGCCCTAATAGATATACAAGAAGCAGGAAAGAGGATGTAGATATATAACTTTTATTTATTCATGTTTGCGTTAAATGAATATTTTTGCAGATATGTTGTCAAAGCTACTTTGACTGAATTTTGCATACTGGGAATGGTGCTGAAACCTGTACTTCTTTGGTCCTGAACACTAGACTAGACCTAAAGTTGCCCTAATAGATATACAAGAAGCAGGAAAGAGGATGTAGATATACCTGGGAGTACTTTTGTCTGTCCCTTAGTGGCCTAGAGATGGGAACAGCATAGAAACTGTTCTACTGGCATAACAGTTGAGGATGATTTCTATTGAATGATTGCTTTCTTGGATGGTAAAGTACGCTAACCTGATCGGAAGTGGTATGGAGAAACTTTTAGTTGGAACAGATTCAAGAGCCAAATCATTCCACTCCTGGATTTTCTGCATTTTGCTTCCTTTTTTGCATTTGGATAAGATGAGGCCTTTTTAGTGAGACACAAGAGCCTGTCTTGTATTGGATAATGCATTTTTGTGTGTGAATTGGAAATCTCTTTGATGTGCACTGAAAAAACATCTGCCAAGACCTTGTGCTAAATCATGGGAGACGAAACAGTTTGTTTTAGAAAGCAGTTCAGTACTTCAGTCCTATTGCGTTATCTCAGAGAAGCTCCTTGGGAGCTGCTGGGCTTGGCATCTGTAAATGTAGGCCCTTCACTATTCATGTCTGTCCAGGGCGTCTGCATTGGCAGCAGAAGCTTTATGGCTGGACTCTCTATCCAGCTCTTGGGCTAGTATCTCATCTGTCACGTGTTAGTGCTGGCATGGGACCTCTTTGTAAAGCGTGCTGTTGTGTATCCTGGGCTTGCGCAAGTGTCGGGCAGCCTCTGATAAAATTCTCTTGCTGCAGATGGAGTTTGATGAGAAGGAGCTGCGGCGGGAGATCAGCTATGCCATCAAGAACATCCATGGCATCAGGCACGTATCATGTGCTAGGCAGACCATTGGCTGCATAGCCTTGTAAATACCTCTAGGCCTTCCGAATGGAGCTGAAGACTTCAGAGGTACGGTAGGTCAGCCAAAGGGGAGGGATGACCTCCTTGGACCGCCCTGGTGGCTTGAATTGGGGATTGGGGCAATCATCCCAGTCAGTTTGCTTTCTATTCCCATGTGAGAGTCGCAGAAGCCTAAAAGGTAAAACTGTCTTGGTGACATTTTTCTCCCTCCTTCTTGTCTTGACATAAAAATGGATGGAAAGAGGGATGCAAGCCCATACTACTCCTTCATTTAGTTAAAACTAAAATGTTGGTTGTCACTTTCTACCTCCATACTGACCAACAGTTAGTTGTCCAAAACAGTTGTTGGTACTGAGTGCCTTGTCTCCAGAGATCTGTGGGCTCACTGGGATAGTTGTCACCAGGATGTGATGGCCCCAGGATGTAGTTAGCAAACACTTGTGTTCCTTCTCAGTGGAGGTTAGCTGTTGGAGCAGAGCCCTGGGACCCTGGGTCGTGCTGCTCCTGGGAAGGCGAGAAGGGCCTGGGGCTGTCAGAGCCCTTCCTGTGCACTGGGATGTGAACAAACACTGACCCAGATTTATTTTCACTCCTTTCTTTTGCTCAGTCACTAGCTGAGCTTGATAAAGGATATCAAATGTTAATGTCCTGATCATCCAAATCTTCCAGAGAAGGCCTCCCATCTGATGCACAACTCAGCTCCAATGTGCTGTGGAGGGGGTAGGCCCTGACACCCTTAGGCCTGGTGGCTGCAGGGAAATGGCCTGGCCATGGCTGCCCAGCTGGGATCTATTTTGCCCTCAGCCTCTCATTCCTGGGAGGTGCCAAGCGTTCCCTGTTTTCCATGAACTACAGTCAGGGCTTGTCTGGGGTGCGTGACGCTCCCCAGCCCCCTGTGCTGGGTTTCAGTGGTGGTGGTGCCCACTCCAAGATACGTGTGTAACGCTGTGACATTCTCCTTGCCCCTTCTCCTCCCTCCTGCCTTGTCTTGTCCCCACCCTGGGTGTTTAGAACCGGTCTCTTCACACCCGACATGGCCTTTGAGACCATTGTGAAAAAGCAGGTGAAGAAGATTAAAGAGCCTTGCCTGAAATGCGTGGACATGGTCATTTCGGAGTTAATCAATACCGTTAGACAGTGCACCAAGAAGGTAACCAGAGGCAGCATGAGCTGGCACCTTCACCCGCTCGCTGGCTGCGGCACAGCATTGTGACCCGGGCAGGGACTTGCCTGTAGCCACACTCGTGTTTCTCACCACCTCCTCAGCATGAGAGACCTGAGCGGTACCAGCCTGGGGCCATCCGGCCAACAAGCCAAACAGGAAGGGAAGTGCTGTGGGACTTGGCCATGGCCCAGCTCCCTGAATGTTTTAGAGCTGAGGGGTGCTGGATGTGTCCCTGCCACCCCTCTGTCTATAGCATGACTCTTGATTTATTATAAGACAAAGGGTATTTCTTATGTGGCCATATTTGACTTCAAATTTAGTATTGGGATTTTTTTTTTTTTCCCAAGCCAGAAACTGGGATTGAAATCTTGTCCCCTCTGTTCTTGTAGAAGTGAGAGGGTAATCCCAAACTGGCCTTTTGGTACTGCTGGGCAAATGCATGGGGCTGAACTTCAGAGGCTGCAGCAGCTACAGCTGTGGGCTGTATTGCAAGGAAATATTCCTGTGGTGTTTGGCTTGGTTTCTGGTTGGCTTGGTCCATATCCTGTTCTGGAAGAGCAGCACATGGCTGAGGAGAAGCAAACTAGAAGTGTCCATCAACCTCTAGAGTCCTGTGTTCTCAGAGAGAGGGCTTCAGATTTTGCCCTTTGGAATCCATACGGGTATTTGTTTGGGCTAGGGGAGGGAACCTGCCTTGACTCTGCCTTTTGGATATGGCAGCTTTTGTTTCTGAAGTTGGGATTGAAAGGCAGCAAGGTAAGAAGACTTCTGCCATTCCTCTCAGCCATGGCTTGCTGCTTCAGGCAGGGCTAGGTACTGTTGAAAAGGCACCTTGGCTAGGGGGGTGGTCTGGGCACTGGAGACTGGAATCACCACTGGCTATTCAGGTGCAGGTAAATGGGTGTTGCAGGAGGTGTCTGGAGAGTCTGATATCCTGTCCCTGTGCGGGGGGAGACGTGCCCAAGTGGTGATAGTTGCTATCGCTTGTAGAAATGCCTAGTCCTTAGGGCCAGGGGCCTCTGCAGAAGGGCTCAGGCACACAGGCACATGCTTCGCCCCCCAGCACAGACTGGGAAAGCAAAGTGGATGCAGTGAGAGACTGCTCAGGTTTCTAGAGTGCTGGAGGAGCTTCCTTTTTCTGTCCTGCTGTCCTCTCTCGGGGTGTGTGACTGTGGGGAGCACCCAGAAAGTTGCCATTAGAGCCTGGCGACAGGTAAGCACAGGCCCTCGGGCTGCCAAGTATCCAGAGTTCCCTGCTAACTGGATCAGAAGGGCCCTCCTTTTTCATGCCCTCTGAAGCTTCTCTTGATTTGTTCTCCATCCATCAATTGCTATTCAAAAATCTCCCGTTCTTCTTTGTTTGCATCCTTCCCTCCATTTCCCATTTCTTTCTTTATTTCGTTTTGTTTTGTCTTTTACTGAGTTTCAGAATAGACTATCTGTTCTGACAGCAGCAGGTTCCTCAAGTGATCAGGTGGTGGGTACAGCAGGGTGGGAATTAAGGAAAGAGACCACAGGGATGGGGGATATATCAGAGATTCAGGGTTAAAGCATTCTGTTTTAGCTTAAATCCTACTGCTAAGAATTTGATGCTCTAGTAACCATGGTTACAATTTTGTATCTGGAGAAACAATGTTGTCATACAAGTGATACTGGAAGAGGCTGATTTTTTCTCAACTTTTTTTTTTTTGTGCAGATCTCCTGAAGTCTGAGAGGAGAGCAGTGTTATATTGAGTTTAGCAGGGCAACTGGATTAGTAGGAAACTGCTTCTAAGTCAGAGGATGCAAACTTGACTCTGGAAATGCCCTTAGTTGGCTCAAAAGGGTTGGTGTTGGCACCTGGAGAGAGACCCTTGGGTGAAGCTGAATCCTATAACATTACAACTCTGCTGTTTAAGAGGTGGACTAATTATAGGTCCTATAATACGTGTTGAGGAGTGTTGTAATACTGGTGTTGCTTGGGGGCTTGTGGGGGTGTGAATCATCACAGAGATATAAAAGATGAGGTGAAAGGGAAAATATCAGATTTAAATGAGGTGGTGGTGATTTATGCTAGCCCTGGATTTGCTATTAGCTGTAAGGACCCCAGGTTTGACTGTTAACTCTACCTTTAGAAAAGCAGTACGTCCTTCCCACATCAAGGGGGTACTGTCCCGTTGAGAGCACTTGCAAAGCAGTAGTGCCCCATGCTAAAACAACTCAGATTGTGTAACAAAGAACAGCCTGGGAGAAGCTCCAAAGTGTTAAAGATGTGCTGAAAAACTTCTTTGGGTGCAGGAGTCTTTAATAGGATTAATCATGGCCATATTTAACCAACTAATTTCTTTGGACTTTCTACTCTCCCAGTGGGGCCACTGAGAATACAGGCCACTTAGTATCAGTGGAAATTAATGCTTCCTTGTAAACCTCAACAGGCCTGTCTTGGGTCTGATGCTACAGGTAGCTGGGGCAGATGGGTGCTTGGTATGGTTGTGAACGCCCTGTAGCATGCTGGCATTTTCCTAAATACTGGATACATCTGTTCTTACTGAGCAAGTTAATGTTGCAGGGAAGGTGAGATGAAATACAATCCATCAGTGGAGCGGTTTGTCTGAATCCCTGAAACTGAGAGGCATCACTTCAGTTCTGCTAAAGTGAGATGCAAATGACCTTTGGAAGTTTTGGCTTGGCTCCTCCTCGGGCTTCCTGCAGCTGGAATAAGGAAAACATGAAGGGGAGGTAACTGGTGGGAGGTAAAGAGGAATGCCTGGGACAAAGAGTAATGAGACACGGTGAGCCTCTAGGAGAGCAGTGGCTCGCTGTGGCAAGCAGCTTTGTCTTAAAATCCAAAGAAGCTTTCCTTCAGGAAAAGATCACTTGATCCCTGGAGGGTTCCATCCGTTCATCTTGCTCCAGCAGCTCACCATTTCACTGGCCCAGCTGCTCCTACCTCATTCCCCTTTGCCACTTCCATTTGCTTGTAGACTCTCCTGATACTTGGCAGTGCACAGGCCCCATAGCGATGCTCACCTGGTTCAGTAAGCTAATGGAATGAACCAAAATCTCACTTCTCATTTTGCCTTGTGTTTTCTCTCTTTTCCCTTTTCCTCCTTTCTCTTTCTTCCTTCTTCCTGCTCTTTCTCTGCTTTGCTTTCTTCTTCCTCGTTGCTTCTTCCCACCCTGCCCCTGCCATGCAGAACGGGTCTCTTCACGCCTGACCTCGCTTTTGAAGCCATAGTGAAAAAGCAGGTGCAGAAGTTGAAGGAGCCGAGTCTGAAGTGTGTGGATATGGTAGTGAGTGAGCTCACATCCACCATCAGAAAGTGTAGCGAAAAGGTAAAGAAACAAACAAAACACAAACAAGTGCAAAGAAAGGTCAATGCCCACACCCTTCTCACACACTTCCATGCTGTTTCTCCACACACACCCCAGGAACTCCAGCAAACCTAGTGAGAGGAAATGGATACAAAGATACATCTGAAGGAGACCAGCAACCTGCAGGTATAAGAGCAGTTTAAAAGCAGGCCAGAGAGAGAGTGGGTGTCAGCTGATGGGCTCTTTAGCTGAGAAGTGAGCTGGGATCCAGTGCATTACTCTAGCATGTAGTTTTCCTCTCTGACTTAGTGGCATTTATCTCATTGTGGATCAAACCCTTTGCAAGACCAAACAGCTGTGCCACTGCCTGTGCATTTGGAACTTTGGCTTGTTTTTTTCTGGAACCCCCTTAAAAAATTCAGATACCATAAGAAAAGATAAAAAGCCAGAAAGACCTCACATCTTCACAACATGAATGGTCTGCAAGGTTCATCTTGGTTGTAGAGCTATGTTGAGTGTTAGCCCATACAAAACAGTTACAAGCTTGAGATGGGTGATGTTCTTCTGCAAGAAATATTGAGAGCCAACAGAAGATCACTGTCCCAAAAGGCTTGGGGAAAAGCTTTTCCAGGCATTACACCCTCTGCATCATTCTCCTGCTGATCTCTCACTCCATAGGGTATGCTCGGTGGGAAGGAGTGTGGGTACTTGTCCTTGTATGCTGTGAACCACAGGAGGAGAAACCTTGGGCTAGCAGAGAGCAGCAGCAAGTGGAGAGGGAAAGTGTCCCGAGGGACATGGAGGGTGTCAAATATGGCTTACAGGCTGGGGCAGGAGTGGGTTTGTCTCCCAGGTTGGTTTCCTCCAGGAGAGGGCACCACATGCCTCCTTAAAAAAAAAAAAAAGGCAGATGTGGCAGTTGGTGTTCAAGTTAGCAGTGAGGGGCCAGAAACGTGTCAGTGGCACAGCAGAAGTATGTTCTGGAAACCGAATTGGAAAGGGCTGTTTCATGAGTTATTTTAGGACTTGAAAATTACAAGTCCCTTCTTCCAGGGTTACAGCCAGACTCACCAGTGTATACCACTAAATTGGGAAGGAAGGGAGGATGAGATCTGAGTTCAGAGTGAAGGTGAAAGCTGAGCTAATTAGGTCTGGTTGTACTTAAGAATACGGAGCTCACATTGCCTCTGTTTAGGAGACATCTTTGACATGCCCTGAGCTCAGCCCAATCTATTTCTTGTGGGGTCCTGCTCTTGCCACATTGTGGAGGCTGATGTGGCAAGGCAGAGGAACAATTTCTCAGCCTGTTTCTCTTGTGGATTTTTTATTTTGACTGGTTTGATTGCTTACACTCTTTTCTTTATCTGGCTGGAAATGTCTGTTCTTGGTGGGTGGGGAGAAGGATCGTTAAAACATTGAGGGTATTTAATTCAAATTTCTCTACTGAACTGCATCATGACATGGTGGAGGAGCCCATGAGGATGTTCCAAAGTGATGTAACCAAAATACATGCTGTA
This sequence comes from Merops nubicus, assembly GCF_000691845.1. NCBI lineage: Eukaryota > Metazoa > Chordata > Aves > Coraciiformes > Meropidae > Merops > Merops nubicus. Next base: position 35,849 of record NW_008612910.1, read on the forward strand.
AGGAAGGTGATAGCAGCAGTGACATTGTGGGAGACTAATGGCTATAATAAGAGCTGGGAAAGCCAGGGAGGTCAATGCTAAACAGATGAGAAACAACTGCTGAAATGAAGACCTCTAGCACTAGTGCTGGAAAATATAAGGAAGGCTTTAGTATTGCTTAAAGTCAAGTGCCTACATGTAGTGAGAAGCTTAATCTTGCCTGTATATTCCTCTGAAAGAGTAGAAGGTAACTGCCCTAGGCCGCTTTAGGACAGCAGCCAGCCTGAGATGGGTTCTGATGGCATAAGGCAAAGGGCAGTAGTGGCACAGGGGCTTTAGCTGATTTGCAGCATTTACCTTGCATGTTACAGCCCTAACTGCTTGATGTGAACTAGAGCATGTGCTATTAGGGGAGGCATCTGGAAAAGGCTACTTTAGGACTGATGCTAATTGTAAGGTAGTACCCAGACCGCTGGGTTGTGGACTGATGCTGCCTTTCAGATGACAAAACCAAACTTCTAAACTCACTGAAAGTCCTGCAAGACCTCTTGAAAGGAAGACTGCTTGGGCTAAGACCTCCTGCATTAGCGTGACAGTCCTGTAGCCTTGGTTTGTTGCTGTCCTGAACTGTTGTGTGTAACTGTTTGTGTTAGTGTCACAATTACTTCATTTCACCCCAGATTGTGAAGGAATCTTTGCTTTTGCAGTTGATAAAGCTGCATAGATGGACTAATATGAGATTATCAGTAAGAAACACAGAAGGTGGCAAACCCTTTGGTTTGTTGCATACTGTGGCAGTACAGCTTTCCTGTATGAAAAGAGGTTTATAGTTGATTCTAATGATTATTGGACAAAGTTGAGGGCTGAAGAGAAAGTAGCCATTAAGAGCTGTTCCCTGGCCTGATTCTGAGCTTCCTCCAGTTGGTTAAATGGAGAGGAGCTTCAAAATAAACAGAGAGCTAGTGTAAGAATGCAAACCTTTACATTGAGGAGGATAATATTCTAGCTAGTGTTTTTCCTAAAGCAAGAGCCTCCTGTGCCAGACTGCACTGCAGCATCTCACAAGTGCAGGAAGGTCTTGCAAGTCAGCAGCCCTTCAGCTAAAGGTTGATTTTTGTGCTGGCAAGGACTCCTGAATCTGCAAAGAGAGGGTAACTAAGGAACATTGGGACAAATCTGTTTTCAAAGAGGGCTGTGAACTTGTATTTTGATTTAAACAGGCAAATGCAGCTAAAACAGGATTGAAAACCCACTTGAGCTGGGACATGATCCCAGGCTGACAGTCTTAACCCCTTGAAGGGTCGCCTGCTCTCCTGTCTCAGAGTCATGGCATTTCTGGGTGCTGTTTGTACTGCTGGTGATAACTCCTTGCCCCTTTATGCCCTATTGCATGTTCCCTGGTGGGTGTGACATCCTGTGGTGTGTCTGTGTCTTCTTCCCTTGCCCACTCTTGCTTTTGCATGCTTGGGATTTGGAAGCTTCTGCATGGAGACTGATGCTGTCAATTTATTTTTGCACATGAATGTTGCTGGATGACCTGGGTTCTGAAGAAACCACAACTTGTTTGGCACTTTGTGTGCATTTGTACTGGTTGGGAGTGGGGTGGGGAGGAGGGTGGTTTGATGTTGTGTTTTTTGACTGTTTGTTTTTGGTTGTTTTTTTTCTTTGGTTGAAGCGAAGAAGCTGAGACTTGCTTAGAGACTTTTCCAACTTCCTGTTTTTCTGTTTGACATAACTTGCCCATCTATCCTTTGCCAACCCCTCAAAGGAAACAGGAAGCTTTCCTTGTGTGTCTGAGGCAGCAAGCTGTCTGAACCATAAAGATCATGGAGAACACCTAGTTTGTGCTTGCAAGACAAGGTGGTGGTGTGGAACGCTAATTCCACTTGTTTGTTCCTGCCTCTGTAGGACCATTGGCATTCAAAACAAACCACACATTTGAAAAAACAGGCAGTGTCCAAGCTAGTCTTCAATTCCAGTTCCAGCCCATTGCAACTGGTTTGGCTGCAAGGGGGCTGAAGATGTTTGAAACTATTTGTAGTCAGATGTTAGGAAGATTGTGGCTGGTTAGTGTGGGATCTGGCAACCAGTAGTGATGCTGCAGACTTTTTGAGCCAGTTCCTTCTAGCATGTTATAATTGGTTATGTGTACAGAACAAAAGGCCAAACAAGTTTAAGAGGAAGCGCTCATGTAAGTTGGAGGAACAAACCAAGTACAATACAGATCAGAGGCAAATGAAATTGCCTTTTTTATATACCCCCTTGAGGGCATATATAAAACCAATATTAGGAAATACTATTTGTTATAGTCAGTGGAAGTAATATTTTCTTAAAAAGGAGGGAGAAATTATTTCACAGGGGGTAGGCAAAGTGGGGAAGAAAGGGCTAGATCCTGAGAAATGTACAGTTACTGCCAGAGAAATCACTAGAGCCTTACAGATCTAGGGAAGTAGGTAGGTGCTGTATGAATCCCAGAGGGCTTCAAGGGTGCTGCTTTTGAAAGTGCTTCTCATGTATGGTCTCTGTTCTTTTGAACCACAGCTAGTAAAATCCTTCTGCTTCTCTGGGCAGGCAAGAATTCCCTCCTCAGTAACACGGCAAGAAGTGGGGTGTAGGTGTGATGTGAATATAGGCCTCAGCTATGCAATCCTGCCCCAACAGAGGTTGAAACAGTTGGATGCCTAGAGCACAATGTTTCTTGAAGTCATGTACCCCTAAGCTGGCCAGATCCTGTCTCTGCTTGTGGATATTGGTGGAGAGGGCCAGATGCTTTCACTTAGTGCCTCAGCAAATGGGGATTTAAATCCACTTCCTTGGGAGAGTTCCTATAGGATTTAGAGGTTGTAGCAGTAGGCCATTTGCATACTTAGCCTACTACAATGAGATGCTGAACATCTAGACAAAATGTTCATTTTAATGGGAAAAAAAATCAACAAACAATAAGCAGTGCACTTACATCTGGGATTAGTCAAGAGCATTATGCCAGGAAGAATGTGGTGGGTTTAGAGCAGGTCTGTGAGGCAGAACGTTGCTGCAAGACTGAAAAGGGCTTTCCTCCAAAGCCCAAAGGAAGAGAGAATGAACTTTGCCCCTAGCAGACCTTCAGGAACTTGGAAAAATCTGTCTGCAAGTCCAGCTTTCTAGAGCTTCCCTTGAAAATACCTGATTTCAGGGTCTGTGTATGCATGTATACATGTGGGGGGGCTGCTCCCCCCTTTATACCTCCCTTTCCCATGTGCACGTGTTTTCTCTCTCCTGCAGCTCAGCCAGTACCCTCATCTGCGTGAGGAGATGGAGAGGATTGTTACTACTCACATCCGTGAAAGAGAAGGCAGGACCAAAGATCAGGTAGGAGAGCAGGGGTGTGTAAGAGGGGGGACTGCACGGGGTGGAGGTCAGCTTTGAAGGGACAGTCTGGGTTAGAGGGACCTGAGCCAAGGGGTGGCTGGCTGCAAAGGGCTGAACAATATATGGGGCTCTGTCTGCCCCCGAGTATTAGCAATGTCAATCACTAACACTGGTGTTGCTCTCTGTGCCTCTGTTTGGCAGGTCATGCTTCTAATAGACATCGAGCTGGCTTACATGAACACAAACCATGAGGATTTCATTGGCTTTGCCAAGTAAGCACCCACATCCTATTGCCTCCTCTTCTCTGCATGTGTTTCCTGTGCCTCTGTCCTATAGCTGCTCCAATAAATGGATTGAAAAGGCTCTGGTGCAGATGCTGTGGTACTAAAGTATGGTTCAGCTCCAAGTATTGCTTCTTTTTCAGTGGCTCTGTGTTGCAAGGCTTGGGAGGAGTATAGGGATACTTAGAAGGTGGAGTTAGGGTATTAGGGTTGTGTCAGGGGAGAAATGAAGAAGCTGTGGAGGGTTAGTGACCCAGCTGTGGTTCAGGTGGGACTGTGAAGAAGGGTAGACCAGGCTGAAAGAGCAGATGGAAATAGATTGGGTTATCAAGGCTTGGAAACAAGTGGTGAGGGGCATGAACTCACTGTAGCAGCTGTCTTACGGGAGCAGGATTCAAGAAGAGCCTTGAGGGGTTTTGAATATCTCTGCTGTTGTTTGCAGTGCTCAGCAGAGGAGCAGCCAGATGAGCAAGAAGAAGGCAGCTGGCAACCAGGTAGGCCAAGTTCCATCCCCTTCACTGCTGCAAGAAGGATGTTTGCTACCTGGAAGCTACCAGGTGGACCAGTGCTGGGCTGGATGCAGCAGTGCTCTTAAGTTGGTTGTGGTTTTTGTATTGGTGTTTTGGTGACTTTTTTTTTTTTTTACTACTCAAACTGTTTATACCTTGAGGTCAATGTTTCAGGGTCACTGCAGTCAGAAAGAACTGAGCATGTAGCAGGAACGGAGGGAAAGTGGTATATAGGTAACTGGATGCTTGATAATAAAGATCTGGTCTTGCTTTTCTGGTAGAAGTCCCAGTTAATGGTTGTTCAGCCCTTTCAGTAGCTGTACTAACTCTTCTGCTGAGGTGAGGGGTACAGAACACTAGGTCTGAACTGTTGCAATACAGAACTCTTTTCTAGTCATCCTTCCCATCAGTGGTATCTACTTTCTGGAAAGGGATTTTAAGAGAGTTAATGGAACTCTCTTAAAAAAAAAAAAAAAACACACTTTTGGAAAACTTAACTGGAAATACTTAAGCCTCTGTACAGGGACACAAAAGGTGATTATAGACATGGTGGCACTGGGCACGTATGAGAACAACATGTGCATGAGAGAAGACAGCAGTGGACAAGAGGAGTTCCCTTATTCCTTCAGGAACTGTAAGGAGTATACATACACGTAAAGCAGCTAGTGGCACATTTGCTGGGAACGTGGCAAGGCTATGTAGGCTAGAAGATCTTGTGGAAACAAAGCTTTACAAGCAACTTCATAGAGAATGGAAACAAATATTTTTGCTTAGCCTTTTAGAGATACTCCTGTCATCCATCCTCTTCAACATATTTGACCACCTTTCCCTGCACATAAGTGTGCAGACTGCTTCAGTATGGCTGGCAGGCAGGTAGGTAGGTGAGCCGGCTGGGCTGGCAAACCATCCATTTCCTGGGATCTCAGAGAGCTGCAGGGAACCTCATTCTCTGCAGGATACCCCACAGAAGAGCTGAGCGTAAAAGAGCACAAAGGACAAATTCTGGATCTCCCTGTAAAGTGCTTTGGCTTTCCTGTTAGACTTTATTTTGGGATGGGGGTTGCTTTTGTTAACACCTGGGGTAAAAGATTTGGTACCAGCCTTCAGTTTATTTTATTTTTGAGCCTCTCTTCTCCTGCTCCAGCTTTCCTAGTAACAATCTCTCCTCTCTTTGCTCCTCTCCTGCTCTCTGCTCTGCTGCTGTTGCTATGGTTCCCCTTTGCAGGATGAGATCCTGGTGAGTAGAAGGCCACTCAGCAGGGTGTGCTAATGAACATTAATGTTGCATCTGGGAAGGCGAGAACAGTGCATAAACAAATTATTCCCTCTGCTGCTGAATGGGGAGAGGAGGGCAGCTGGCACTTAGGCACAAGTGAAGCAGAAATGAGGTGACAAGGTAGTATGTTGAGGACAAATTCATAACTGCTGGTACATCTTGTGAGTGGGTGGAGATAAAAAGCAGTAATCCAAGGATGTGCAGTTCTGTTTCACTGCCCCCTCCTGTCCACAGAGAGAATAAGACTATCTCAGGCTTAACAGTAGGAACTAGATGAAGATCCAGTGCCCCTGCTTGACCTTTACAGGGCAAATTGAAAATTAAAAGGATTGTGTACCTCTATGGTAGGCTGCTTACACAGTGCCACTCGCTAATATGCAGTGAAGTCACATGTTTTTTTAATGCCAGGTCGTTTCAGCAACCACATCCATGCAACAAGGTACACAAATGTAATGCCTGCAGATGTTTTGGGGTGTTAACAGTGCAGAAATACATATAAAAGTTAATGCATTTGAGCTGATGCATAGTTGCATTTGATTACTGCATGTGTGAGGCTCTAAACCAGCACTTGGTGAATTGGAGTTCCCTAGAGTAATAGCCTGGCTTCTTCAGACTAAACTTACAGGAACTTGTTTTGCCCTAAATTAATATGACTAAAATGCATGGGTATGCTGAAGTCCAGGGTACTAATTCCAGATGCACCATTTTGTTCTGTTATACTTAGTGTCTCCTTTTTACTAAACTCAATTCTTTTGGAGTTGCTTGCCCATCTCCTTCTTGAACCGGTTCCCCTACACCCGAGTTGAGTGAAGCACTCCACACGTGCGGTGCCAAAAGGTGTGCTGGTGTCCTGGTTTGCTCTAGGAATGGCCTTTTCTGGGTGTGTTGCTGTGATATGGTGCTTGTAGGTTGTGCCAGTGTCCAAGGTACTCTTGATTCAGTTCTTCCTGCATCTCTTTCCTCTTGGCAAAGGGTATAATGCACAGCACTGCCAGGTTCCTTCCTGCATCCTCTTTATACTATTGCTGGCCCTTTTGAGGCAAAGACCTTCACTGGCCAGTTGAGTGGGGGGCTCTTCTGGCAGCAGCAGAGAGCATGGTGTTCCTTGTCTTTCCATACCACTGTGTGTAGGGGTACCCTCTGATCTCTCCTCTGGCACCGAAGGCCGGGCAGTTAGGGCCCTTGCTAATGCTTGCTGTTTCCACCCCCTTAGGTCATCCGAAAGGGCTGGCTCACCATCAACAACATTGGGATCATGAAGGGTGGTTCCAAGGAGTATTGGTTTGTCCTGACAGCTGAGAACCTCTCCTGGTACAAGGATGATGAGGTGAGTAGTTCAGTTCTGTGAGGAGTCTCAGGCATCTGGGGAGGACAGATCCTTCAGTTCACTGGGTGTTGCAAATGTATCTTCTGGGTACTGTATGCAGCTTGTGACAGAAGCTGAAACTATCCTTGGGCTAGGTTCCCTGTTGTCCCAGCACTGTTGAGCTTTTTTGAATTGATGGGAATGTGGCTTTCTTGACACATAAAGAGCAATATTGATGCTTGAAGCCATGGCTCAGCAGAAAGTTGACAGACAATTGGGATTAATTTGACTCTTACTTGTCTCTCTGTGGCGACTGTGATCAAGGATATGATGGGTTAGTGCTAAGAACTGGACTTCTTGGTATTTGTGAGGCAGCCATGATGAGTTTCTTGAAGGAGTGTGGCAGAGGTTTTCATGCATCTCTCCTGGTCACAAGAAAAAAACTGTCTCCTTTCTGAGTACAGCAACAGGAGCTGTGGACCTGAAGCTGCAGCTCATGTGTTGGATTCTTCTAATTTTGAGTAAATTACTCTAGAACTGAAGAGTTTTAAACCTGCAAAGCAGCAATGAGTTTGGGATTGTTTTTTTTTTTTTAATGTTCCTATGTTGAATTGAAATTTAACACGTTATTTGTAAAAATGTTTGAATTGTGAATGGTTAGAGTACTGCTGAACAACCATACACTGGTGTGTGCAATATCACTGATGGGAACATGGACATACTCTGTAGAGCTGCTTGAAAGTCTTGGATGTTAGGAATTCTGGCAATGTGCTGTGGTGACTTTATGCTTTGGTGGGAAGTGATGGAAGCAGACAGAATTGTCCCAGCTCAAATAATCCCTGTCAAGAGTGTTGCTTTCTGTGCAAGACAAAGGTAGATATTTGTCTTTTCTGTTGACTTTAAATAGCGCAAGAAGAGCAGGATGGCTTTGGGAAGGGTGCAGTCAAAAGGGTTATTAGCCCCACTCAGTGTGCTGGGGGATGAAAAATGTCTGGTATGGTGCAGTCGTGTGTTCTGAGGCAACTGGGATTTCTGATTGCAGATAAAGAAACAACTCTGCCTCTTGTTGTTCGTGTCCCTCAGGTGTTCTGAGGTACACGAAGTGTGCTGGGGAGCTGCAGCCAGGCCTGGCTTCTTGTCTAGTTGGTATCAGTGGGCCCATTTCGTTCTCAGCAGGTGGAGATGATGACAAATATGTTGATGAATCAGCCTCCAAATATTGCTTTCTGCATGGAGGCTGCTGCTGGGCTGCTATGGATGAGCAGGTGGCAATTTTCTAATTAAAGAACCAGGCATTGAAATGTCTTGTGCTGAATTGATGTGTCTCTGCTGTAAGACCCCTGCCCTCTGTAGACAGGGCTGGTGGAGGAGGCTTTACTCTCCTCTAGGCTGCATATGCAGGTCGAATGGTTATAAACATTGAGTAGTTTAATCAAAGCCAGCTGCTACATCTGTATTACAGGGATGATCAGAACTCCCTGTTCTTCCCTGGGGAGTGGGAGGGAGGGTGGGAGGGCTGCAGTGGGGAATGTGTAAACTGTTGATGCATTCCAGTTGCCTGGGATGGGGATTGGACCTCCCTTCCCTCCTGAGGGTGGGCATCCTTTCGGGGGTCAGTAGCAACCAGAGGTCTGCACTGTTTCCCTTCTGCATAGCATGAGGTAGAGCTGCCTAATGAAAACAGTTCCCTGCCAGCCTCAGTCCCTTAAACACAGGAGAACCAGTGCTGATGAGGTCTGAGCTGCCTCTGAGAAAGGACCCTTTGTCCTCAACTTAGTGGGAGCAGGGGGGAAAGGGAAGCATGGTTTTTATTTGCTTCCTCCCCAAGTTCAACTCCTTGGTCACTGCCTGTTGTGAGGGAGAAAGGCAGCGAGGTCCTCCTGGACTCCATAATGGAGTCAGGCTGAAAGTTGGTGTGTTTGAGAGGCAGCTTGGAGAGCCTTGAACGTGGGGATTTTCATCCCAAAACTCAGTCCTGTGTGGAGCTGGCTCCATCCCAAAGAGCTGTCTGCAGTGCATGGTTCTCTGTCAGAGTTATCTTTGAATGTCTGTACCAGAGCTCTCCTCCTCCACCAATTCAGGAGGACGTGTCCTCTACAGCTGAAATGTTCTCATGTGTTTTTAAAGGCTATACACCATGATCTTTCTTCACTTAAGCTCTGGTAAGAAGGCGGAGGGAGGCTTTGTCTGCTCCACCCTGCACTTCTGTGGGCTCTCTTGTCCCAGTTCCCCTGTGTTCTGGCAGCTTTCCAGAGGGAGCCAGGAGGGAGCTGAATCAGCCTTAAGTGAATGAACTGCTGGTGGCAGAGCTGTGGGTGATGATGGGTGAAGGAACAAGATGAGAAGGTGTGTGATGGGGTGAGGGTGAAGGCCAGGCCAGCACCTCTGTAGCTGGGAGTAGTGGGGGCACAGCTTTGCCCTGCCCTGTTTTGCAAGTCAGGACCCAGAGTCTGTGGAATGAAGACATCTGGACCCCATTAGTGAAATACCAGTTTCCGCAGTGGTTTGTTTTTCCTCTGCCTCTGAAGAAAGGAACTGAAACTCAGAATTTCTTAAAGGGCCCAGCATTAAAGGCTAGCAGGGATCTATGGCTGCTGATGCTCTGGAGGGGCTTAAGGAGTGTGCTGGGGAATGGGAGGGGAAGGAAAGAGCAGACCAGGCGGGGGTGGAAAGTTGGCTCCCCAGTCTGCCTGGCTGCCAAGAGCATGTGTGTGTGCTCCTGGGCTCATGGGTTGTGTTTTTTTTTCCTGTCTCCTTTCAATGAGTCAAACGCTGGCCCCATGGAGAGCGGCCCCACAGAAGGCTGGCCTCCCAGGACCTGGAGACCCTCCCGAGGTTCCTGAACCCTGTGGGACTATGCTGCAGGCCAGAGGTGGGGAGGAGCTTGCTCTGGCTTCTGGAAATTTAGAGAGATTTCCTTACTCAGGGTGGCCAGTGTCGCCAGGGCTGGAGCAGCAGCACAGCACCACAGCAACCTGGTGAGCTGCTCAGCAAGCACCACAGTGGACACAATCCACGAACTTGATTTGAATAGTCCTTCAGTCTGAATCTCTAAGGAAATGCAGTGCCTGCTTCTCTGTGGGGCTTTCCCACCTGCTGGAAGAGGTTCAGTGAGCTGGGCTAGAGCTGCTGGCGGCAGGGACCTTGTAGGCAAGATGCAGTGAGCATTGTGCTCAGTGGTTCCTATCAGTGAAGCTTACTGCCTGCTGGAGGGGACCTCTGTGTCCTCTGCTCTGCAAGGGTGAGGTTTCTGCTGGAGTGCCTGTGGCTGTGTGCTGGAGTGTTTGCACAGCTGGGTAGATGGATCTATCTGCTGCTTCCTTTGGGAATTTGTGTGAATGTACAATACAGATGGGACCTTCTGTCTGTAAGCAGGTAAATCATGTACTAGAAATCTGGGGCTTGGATGAACAGGTGACTACAGGAGAAGAATATGGCCTGATTTGCTGGTGTGAAAGTATTCATGTGTTGTGTTCAATGTCAGTGTGTGCAGGAAGGGTGGGTGCACAGTTTTAGGTACTCTCAGGTGTGTGGAAGGTGCTTCATATTCTTTATTCATCATGTTGATTCCTTCTGTATCAGTTGTGCTTAAGCTCCTTCTCTGTCTCTTCTGCTTTTTCTTTTGCTTGAAGTACAAAGTGCTCCCTCCTGTCCTGGGGAGGATGTGGCCTTACTGACAGTTACTCCCTAGCTGCTTATTCTGTACCTGTTACGGTATCAACTCTAGCTTAAAAATCAATACATTAAAACTGAGATATTCGCCCTGTTCTCCCCACCAGCCCCCCAGCAGTCCATGTCCTTGAGGCTCTGCTCAGCTAGTGAAAATACTTTTGTCTTTGCTCTGATGCCCATCAGTTGCTAGAATCTTGCTGTGATGGGTCTGGCTGCAGCCAAGTTTTTGCATCCAGCTTGTTTGAAGACCGTAGGACTGGGTCTGCTCTGAGCTGCTTCCTCTCTTGCATTCATACTGCTCTCAGGTGCTCTCTGAAGCATGTTCCTCCTCTTTACATCTTCTGTTGAGGTCTTTCACTCATCTTTTTGTGTAAGTGCATGTTTTCTCATGGATATCTTACTCAGTCTTAATCAGTCCTCATCTATGCTTTCATTCACTGTTTCTCTTCTTTTCCAGACATCAAAGCAAACACAGCTTCCAGAGCATCCAAACCACCAACTTTCAATCCTTTGTAGGTCTTTTTATTAATGACCAGCATTTTTTACGATGTGAAATCCCCTTTGTCCAGTCACCTTTCTATGCTTGATCCTGACTTCTCGGGTAGCAAAGCACAGTGTGGTTCTGACCCCCCACCCCCAAGGCCCATGTATCTACCTGTGCCTTTTCCAGCAATGTTTAGCATGTGAAACACAAGCCATCCTGAACACAGCTACCCCTGGGACAAGTGCATGAAGCTGAAAGAAATAAGAAAGGGATGAGAAATGGAAGAGGGATAAGAGGGTTGTGAGCAGGCTGGTGAACAGGCAGGTAAAAGTGATCATCAGGTGTGGCTCCAGCGGGTTACATCCTCCAAGGCTGAGGGATGAGTGAGGTTTGCATGCAGCTCTCCCCACAGCCCACCCTCCCCAAGCATGACCCTCTGCCGTGCAGGTGTTGCCGTCCCCTTGCGGCACTGGCAGTGTGGTGTATCCCAGCACAGCCTAACCAATGTGCAGACTACTGTACAATCTCGTAGTCCTGAACAGGTAGTCTGAACACTGGGCAGACGGAGTGGAGCCTCTGCCATCTGCTCTCCGGCTATCAGCAGCTCATTAGTCCTTTCTCCTCCCTGCTTTTGGGATGGGGCTTTGGGGGCAGAGATGAGGTGAAAGAAAGTCCAAGTCCTGATTGAGAAAACATCCTCCTGGCAGCTGGGAAGAAATGATGTTGTGCTCTGCATGTTTCCAATTTGGAGCAAACTTCCAAACTCCCTCCTCTTCCAGGGCTGGTGTCAGGCTGCTACCTGGTTTCCACCTGGGGTATGCTGCACCTTTCTAGAAAGAGAGAAGAAAAAAAAAAGTTACTGCTGTTTGAGAAGAGATGCTGTGAAGTTTTGGCTGTCACCCAGGTGTGCAGAACTTGTTCCTTCCTTCAACTCCTTTTCCCCATGGAGCTGTATGGGAGGATTCCCAGGCCCCATGCACCCTCACCTCCTTTTGCCCAGTTCTGTCCCGTAGATCAGCCCTTTGCCTGGGGTCCGGCGCAGAGCTCAGACAGGACCAGCCTTTGCTTCCAAGTCCTCCAAAGGGTCCTTTGACCCACCTTGGCCGGTGGCCTGTGCAGCTCACCTCCAGCTACTGCAGGAGCAGTCCGCACCCCCTCTTTTTCTCCCCCCACTATGTCTGGCATTGCTGAGCCTTCCTCCCTCCCTCCTCTGGTTTTTGCTCCCTCCCTTCTTGCTTCCCTTCTGTCCTTCTGCCTCAATTGACGTGGCAGTGGAAAGCTAACTAGACTCGAGGGAGGAGCTTGCTGGCTGCTGGGAAGGCCGGAGGCTGGCAGGAAGTGGGGCTGGCTGACAGATGGGGTTGAGCAGGGGAAGGAAGGTTCCCTGCCCCGCATGGAAACTTGAGGAATGCC
>NW_008612910.1:48127-64911 GCF_000691845.1 Merops nubicus
TAGCGATTCCAGATGTTCGCCCTCCGTGCCGCCTGCTCCTTCTCTCCTCGGTGCTGCAGGGATAAAGAGGCCTTTATGTGCACCACACATCTCCCTTCCAGGCTCCCGTTCCCTTGAGTGCCTGCTGGTGGAGAGTTAAGATTTGTGGCTGAAAATATGAACGCTTAGAACTCCCACTTTGGCTCTAACCATGCGCCGGGGAGGGTAACCGGCCCGCTCCCTTCTCCGGAGGTGGGCAACGCTTTGTGTGTGTTGCACTCTACCTCATCAAAGCAAGTAAATACTGGGGGATGGTTCACCCTTGCCCTGGCACAGGGACAGGCCTAGGAAAAGAAGTGCCTGCTTGTCCTTCACAAAGGCTGGAGGGCATTGCTGTGGCCTTAGAGAGGTCATGACAGTGGAGTTTGGGCACTGTAGGCTCTCTGAAGCTACCCAGTTACTGCTTGTGCTTTCTCATGTGCTCTTTCACAGCTTCTTAAGGTTGCATTTGGTTGCATGTTTATATCTGCACATTATTTCAGTTGAATATAAATAAAAGTGTAAAAAAAAAAAAGTAAATAAGTCTTTCCTTCTGTGCAGGTGAGTTGATTACCATTGCTGTGCTTACTAAGCCAACAGTAACGGTTGTGATTAATCACATAAGTCCAGGCCTAGTGTCTACGGAGCTTTTGAGCTAAATCAGCTTAAAATCTTAGGGTGTGTTGTTTAAGTTAAACAAATGCAGCTTTCTGAAGTAAACAAGCCATTACAGCTGCTTTGTGGCTTGGAGCAGTGATCAGTGTCCAGTAAATTATGCTCCGAGGGCAAAAGTTAAGTGATACAGGTGGGCTGTGTTTTGGGAAGGTGGTCTCAAGATGCACATGTGCTGTGGGATGACTAGGGCTTCTGGGAAGAATCAGTGCTCAGAACTTTAGCTCTCCTAATGTGCGTGTTCTCTGCAAAGACAAGAAGCACCAAGGAGCTCTCTTGGTTGGGGGTGGTGGTGGTTCAACTTAAAATGCTCAGCTGACTTGCTTTCAAATGTTTTCCAGAGACTTCTTCATAATAATCTTTTAGTGTGCCTGTATCCTTGCAGTGTGTTTGTTATCAGTTATGGTGTTAATGTTTTTAAGTGGAGTTTTATTACAGGAGTTCCCAAAATACCATGTGTGTGTTTAACACAAATGATTTGACTGAAGTTCCAGTCATCTCTGGGGCAGGTTTGTTTGCCCACAGTGCTTTACATCTTACAAGGAGAGGAGATTAAAAGGTTTAAGCAAGATGAATTTCTCCTAATTTTCCATGCCCACAAATTAAAACAATGGCAATGCTTTCTCCCACATCCACAGACTCCTGTCTTTCTGCAAAGGTGGTGCTTGTCATAACAGCCACAGGGAAACCTTTAATTAGTTTATTTGTGCTCTAAATGCAAACGGAGACCTAATAATTCTGTCAATTACTTTCTTGTACCACGAGTACCAATTTCCAACCTTAGGGGAGCCCACACATGCATCTGTCAGCTTCATTTCACATGTTTCCATGAGTAGGAAAATTTAACTTGCTGTAGAGGCAGTCCAGTTGAATGGAGGAAATTCTTTGAATCAGGCTGGCTTGCTGCCTGCTGAATTTTGTAAACTTCTTATAGGTTATGACCTACAGGATAGCAACAAATAATTCAGATGACAGTGCAAACCATTGCTGTCTCTGGCCAAAACCAATCTCTAGATTTTGGCCACCGTTAAGGAGGTGTGTAGCTGCAATAAAGATATTACATCATCTGGCTGCAACTGCAGCACTCCTTTTTTTCTTCCATCTATTGTGCTTCACACCCCACAGCTGGAATGGCTCGTGGATCCTGGTCTCCTTCCTGGCCACATGTATTTTCTTTGGTAGATGCAAAGTACAGAGCCATATGGCTGTATCTGCATGATGTTGGGGGTGGGGAGTAATCCTCTGGTACTTATCCTGCTTGGGCAAGTAGCTTGCATTCCTCTTTTTCTGAAGTTCCCCTTGCAAGTGGTGTGACTCCCATTGGGAGCAGCAGCTCTGATTAGGGGTAGCTAGTCCTGTGCCTACAACATTCCATGGCCAACACTGAGCATCCACGTCCTGTTTTGTACAGCCAGCCTGAATCCTTCTGCCACTTTGCTACCTCTCCTTGGCCTCACAGCTCTACAGATTAATTCTCAGCCAACATGCATGTTTTACATAACATACACCCTGGTGCTGAGAGAATTTTGCCTATTTTTTTTTCTTATAGGTGAGGGGAGATATCTTATGAGCAACATAAACTTCTTGGGATCAGGCTGAAGGCTTTGAATATAGTATTTCACAAACTGCTTTCCCATTCTGTGTTAGCTCTTCCCTCTTCTCCCCCCATCCTCCAAGTCTGGAAGGCTAGAGAGAGGAGACCTTTTCCCCTCTTGGCCAGGATGCTGTTCAGCCATAGCACATGCTGCCAGATTGCTAACATATGGGCAGAGGGCTCAGCCAAAGTTTTAAGAGGCTCAGCCCTTGGCAGCTCGTTCCACACTTTCCTGTCTCTACATTCAGGAAATGAAGTCAGAGCGTTGATATAAACCAGGCTGGGTTGAAAACTGAGAAGCTGGAAAGGCTGAAGTGGGGGGCTGGGAGGGGGGAGGAAAAAACGGAGGGCGGCCGGGGCTCGGCGCAGTGCGCATTGCGGGCTTGGGATTTTCTTCCCCTGTGCCACTGTTCTCCATTGGATTGTTCTTGCTGCCTCAGAGTCAGAGGACTGATATTTTATGCTGGCAGACAGATACACACGTCCTTCCTCTGGTGTATGGAAAGATCAGCGTGCAGGAGTAGTATTGTTTTAATCATGCAGCAGCATTTGTGCGAGAGCTCGGAAGAGGTGAAAGTCAAAGCTCTGGCAAAGACCATGTCTTTCCATAGCTGGGACATGGGATTCCCTTACCTCTGGACTTTTTCCTGAAGGATGACTCCATTGCTAAATTTCTATGGAGTGATGTGGTTCTAATGCAGAATGATTTTTCTCAGACAGCTGTAAAATGTAACTTTTTTTTTTACTAGCCCTGTGACTCTGTGGGGTGGATGCAGTGAGTTCCAGTTGAGTGAGACTGCAGTGGGGATGGTCTGTCTGCTCAGGGACTTAGCAGTTCATGTACTTCACTTCTAGGTCACCAGTTCAACCTAAACCATAGTGAAAGAAAGCTGGAAGCTGTTTGTGGCTTATAGAACCTGAAGTGGTCTGTGAGGCTTTGAGACCAGAACCTGGCTGACAGATGTCTCATCACAAAAATGCTCGCCCACCTATAATCTAGACTGCTTGACAATATTAACAATTCCAGGGAAATTTACTTGGAAGGTCTCTCCTACTTTCATCTTTGAGAAAGAATGGAGAGTTTGGCTGCTACCCAAGTGATCTCTTCTATTTTCTAGGTGTTGGCTCCTGGGATATTCTTGTTGCATATATTTTGTAATGGACTGGTAGTTTGATCTTTGGGGTATGTATGAACTGTAGTGTCTGGTATCCTTAGCAAACTCAAGTCAATTTAACTGAAACTTCAGATGATGTTAGGCTGGATTTGCCATCCTCGGGGTGTTTGAGTCCAGCAGCTTTGTCATTCTCCTCTGCTGTTCTGCCCTGCCCCTCTTTTCTAGCTAGCTCTTCAGGATCCCTGCTCATCGGCCATCTCTGTTTTCCATTCTTATTTCCCCTGAGAGCAGTCATGTTTCATTGTTTCCAGCTAGGAGAGGTCTACACGCACAAGATGCTCACAAGAGGACAGACACACATACATGCTTGTACACAAAAGTATGCTCTGGTTCTTTCACTCTTGGATAGCTGTGTTCTGCCTTTTAGAGACCAGTGTGATGGCTCCCTCTCTTGTTATGTTGGGGTATAATACCCAGCTGGAACAGGATGTTCCAAATGGGGACCTTAAACCAAACTCACTTCTGTTAATTTGTTGTCAATCCAGATTTGAGACTAAGCAGGAAGAATAATTTTTGACTTGGAATGTAAATGTAAACATTCTGATCAAGGTTCTTTGCTAAAAGATGTTACCTAGGGTCAAAAATGTTGAGCTTGGTCTGGATGCCTTGTTCTGTGTTTGTCTGGAGACAGCTCACAGGAACCAGACTGGCAGCCTTTGCCACATTAATGCTGAGAGACCTTTCCTAGGCAGACCTGCTTTGGGTGTCAAGTGTTGGTGAGGGTCATGGTGTTGATCATCCCCTTGCTAGGAACCTGGATGTGGACTACAGCTGGAGGAACTGGGACAGTGCCATGCTGCTGCCTGCTCCTGGAGCAGTTGGTGGGGCAGGGCCACATTACAAAAGCAATTGGGAAGGACAAACTGTTGTTTCTAGAGATCCTTTTTTCTCACAGACTTCAGAGACCAGAGGCCTGGATTGAGAATACCTCCCTGGTGATATGGGGGCTGCATTGCTGACAAGCTCCTCTGTGCTTGGCGGAGTAGAGGCTTTGTTGGAGCAGAGAGTGACTTGTTACTGATCCCCTTTGCAGGAAAAGGAGAAGAAGTATATGTTACCAGTGGATAACCTGAAACTGCGAGACGTTGAGAAAGGATTCATGTCCAGCAAGCACATCTTTGCTCTTTTCAACACTGAACAGAGGTATGCTCACATCAAAACACACTGAGCTGTTGGAGCTAGGGACAAGCTTTATGTAATACTAGATGGGAGAGAGTAAAGATGAGGGTGTTGGGACAGCTGTCCAGGAAAGATGTACATCTCCAAGAAGGTGGGAGACTTTTAAAAAGAAGTCTGTCTTCATTCCTTCTGGTCTTTCAGATATGTCCCATTTTCTTTCTTTACCAGTGCATAGTCTGCAGTGTGACCTTAGTCATCAGCTTTTTGGTGTAGTTACCTGGGCCTGGCTGTGGCTGGAGTACATAGTTAAAATCAGTGTTCTCTGTGAGTGAATAGGGAAGGCTATAGGAGATTGCTGGACTTCTCCAGGCAAGTGAGTCCCCTGTGAGCAGAATTGAAAAGAGAATTGTTCAGGCTCTGTTGAAATCTGAGCTTTTAGGGCAAGGCTAGAGGCTTGGGTTAGAGGACACCCAACTGATTTGGGGGCAATCAAACTTGCTCATGAAAATGTAATCCTTTTCCCCTCTGTGGGGTCATCATGAGGATACTAGCAAAGGGCTGAGTATGTCTGCCTTAAAATGATAGGAAGAGTCCCTGGTCACTGATGTCTTTGTCAAATATGGACAAATCTCTGTTTTGCGATAGAGAAAACTAAAATGCTTGTTTTCAATTTCAGGAATGTTTACAAGGACTACCGGCAGCTGGAGCTGGCCTGTGAGACCCAGGAGGAGGTGGATAGCTGGAAGGCTTCCTTCCTTCGAGCAGGAGTCTACCCAGAGCGTGTTGGGGTAAGCTGTGGCTGCCACAATGGGACAAGGAACACAGCATCTGTCTTAAGAGGGATAGCTACATTCTCTTATGTTAAAAATAAGTCTGGGGGTTTTGTCTCTTTCCTGAGCTGAGGAGAGTTTGGAACAAAAAAAATATATCTTTGGTATGTTCTGGTGCTTCCTTTAAGGAATGTTGGTATAAAGTAATTGGCAGCTTCAAAGGGGAGATTAAGCAGGCAAAGACTACCTTGATAAACCCTTCTAGCTTTCTGTGTTTATGGACATTAAATTCCCAATATAAGAGGCACAGTTAACTGCCTGACTGCTCGCTGGTATGTGTCTGCTGAGCAGAGGCACCATTCCTTTTCAGTAACACTGTGCAGCCTTGTTAGGAGCTTCCTGGCTGAGTAGTAGTTGTTCTCCTTTTCCTTCCCCCAACCAATTAGGAAGGGATCTTCTTGGATTTTTTCTTTTGCTTGGTAGACACCTTAATATGCTACTTTAGCGAGGCCTCTTATCTTTTCCCTTAACCTTGTCCCACAACACTTGCTGTCAGCATTAAGCTCTGCTGTAAAAGACTGTGCTAGAGAATTGTTGTATATGTTCCTGTTCAAAGCCTTCCTGTTCTCCTCCAAGAGGAAGCTGCTATAAATAGTTTTTCCATTAGAAAAGTGATAATCGCTTATCTGTTTGTGTTTGTTGTTTCTAATAGACTTCTTGCACTTATCTTTCCTGTTCCACTGGATGATTGTGGGTTTTGCCATAAAGCATTTCTGATGTGGTACTAAAAAAAGAGGATTAGGGACTCGACCTTAACAGTGGCAGGACTTCAAATTGGCTTTGGACTAGTCTGGTCCTCTTAAACACATTCTGGTGAAGGACATGTGCCACCTATTGGTGTGTGGTTTGGCAAAGGAACACTGGCTGCTAGGCTGACTCTCAAAACCCTGTGTAACCAATAACACGAAGCTGTTGGAGGAAAGAAAATTGCCCTTTGTTGCTGACAATGCCATTTCCTTTGCAGAGCATCCCATTTTTATTTTCAGTTTAGCTAAACAATTCACTTGTTCCTTTTCCAGGATAATCTGAGTATTTCTGTATTTTTAGTGGGATTGGTCTTTTGCTTGTTCAGTGCTATTATGGAATCTTCTCCAAATTCTGAGACCAACTAAAAGTCTTCTTTTATTTTTTGTCCCTTTTTGTTTTAATTTTTTCCACATATGCTCAAACTGGCCTGCCAGGACAAGGACAAAGTAAGTCTGACCCTTCTGCCTGTGTTGCCCCTTGGGGCTCTCACTGGATAGTCCTCTCTTGTTTTTACCTTTTGTCACAGTTTCCTGAGAAGCATTTGCTTCTTCTCCCTCTTTGTACCTTCTGTTGGATTGCTGCTCTTTGTTTCTGTTCTTGGTTGGAGTTTTCCTTTTTTCTTTTTATTTCTCCCTTTTTGTATGACTTCTGAATCTTGGTGCAAACTTATTTTTGGTTTTTTTGAACCTCTTTTTTTTTTTTTTTAAGTTGTCCTGTTTGACGTCCATTTCCCTTGCTTTGTTTCCCACTGAGACTTTGTATTTCTTCATTATGTAAGATCTGTGCAGGAAAAGCTCAAATGAACAGAAGAATTTGCCCTTTCTCATATATTCTCTTCTCGAAAACAAAAGATAAGCAATTTCCTACACTGCTGTAAATCCTTCAGACTGGGATGGTTTAACAGAAAGATTCTTTATAAAATCAAGGGTTTTTTTAAATAAGCATTGAGAAAGACAATAGTCTGTCATGCTTTGCTGCTTTGAAATTGATCCCAAATGGATGAACCTTGGTGACTGCTTGCTGTCAAACAGCCCAGTCCAGGTTTTACCTTACAGAAAGCTAAACATAATGCATTTCAGACAGACAGGAAGAGATTCATCTGCTTGATGTGAAAGAAAATATAATTATGACTTAGGGTGCAGGATTTGCAGATCAGGAAGGTTTTTCTAAGTTATTCCATCTACTTGTGGTCTGATTGAAGTGAGCAGTTATTTCACCTCCCTCTATCTGTTTTCTCTTGCATGATGAGTATAAAGATAGTGTGTCAGAGAGCCTGTAAGACTTAATTTATGGTGAGTGATGCTCAGGTCTAAACTGAATCCAAGAATGGAAAACCCAGCTCAGATGAAGAACCTTTCAGCAGTCTATAAAAGTTGAAAAATAAAAATAGAGCTTTGAGTATGACCTGTGAATGTTAGTCAGGAGTCCCCATTGCCTTTCACCTTTGTGTAATAACTTCTGCTAAGAGAACAGCTTTATTGTTAAAGCTCCTCGCATCTGAGCTGGAGAAGTCTGTACAAGCTGAGCTGTGAATTGACACTTACAGCTCAAAATGTAAGTTTAAATAAGTTTTATTTATTGCATGCGCTTCCTTTTTGTTCCCTTCTTTTCTTCTCTTAGTGCTCTCATGAAAAACTAATTTTGTGTTACATGTGAAGAACCAATCTGTTCCTTTTCTCTGCAGGCCAGCGAAGCAGAGGAGAATGGATCAGACAGTTTCATGCACTCCATGGACCCTCAGCTGGAGAGACAAGTGGAAACGATCAGGAACCTGGTGGATTCCTACATGGCAATTGTCAACAAAACCATCAGAGACCTCATGCCGAAGACAATCATGCACCTCATGATAAACAATGTACTTATCACACTGTGGTCAGTGGAGGTGGGGAGAGACAGACAAGGGGAAGAATAGGGAGGGAGGGAAAGAATGAAGAAAAACTGAAGACAGCTTGGAAGGGGTAAGAGATGGGGACAGAACAGAGTATCTTGGGCAAGACAGTGGAAACCTGTTTCCTGTTTGTGCTGGTTTACAGACCAAGGACTTCATCCATTCGGAGCTGCTGGCGAACCTGTACTCCTGTGGTGACCAGAACACGCTGATGGAGGAGTCAGTGGAGCAGGCCCAGCGGCGGGATGAGATGCTGCGCATGTACCACGCCCTGAAGGAGGCCCTCAACATCATTGGGGACATCAACACCAGCACCATCAGCACCCCCATGCCCCCACCGGTGGACGACTCTTGGCTGCAGGTGCAGAGCGTACCATCTGGACGCAGGTACCAGAGGCTCAGGGGGAGAGCCCCACAGACCTGCCTGATGCCTCTTTAGTGGCTAGCTGGGGCCTCCTACTGAGACAGGGAGACCTCCTCTTCCCCTCTTCTCCATGTGGATGAAGAGTTCTGAGTGTTTCTCTTGGGAGGCTCCTAGGCCTTGAAAGCTACGTGGGCCTGCTACATCTTTACAGAGGATGCAGAAGCTTCTGAAACCATTGGGTTAGATGTGGCCTGCAGTAGCTTTGAAGGCAACCTGAAGCCTCATGTGGCCCTTGAAAGACAAAGGGTGGTGTGTAAAGTGACGTGAAACTAGAGGAGGACCACTGAAGGCAGCGTACGGGGACCTGCTGGTGATGCAGAGGGATGCCAGGGCTGTTGTTGCAGTTGAGTTTCTCTTTGTTTGCCAGGTCTCCCACGTCCAGCCCCACGCCGCAGAGGAGAGCTCCCGCTGTTCCACCCGCCAGACCTGGGTCTCGAGGCCCAGCTCCTGGGCCACCTCCTGCTGGTGGGTCCACGCTGGGTGGTGCCCCCCCTGTGCCCTCCAGGCCAGGTGCCTCTCCTGATCCCTTTGGGCCCCCACCTCAGGTTCCTTCTCGGCCTAATCGTGCTCCTCCTGGTGTTCCCAGGTAAGTCCTGACATACTGCTCCACACAGGTGGGATATGTCTAATTCTTGGGTTAGTAGCCTTGACAGAACTTAGCCTGCCTGGGCCATAGGAGGAGAGTGGAGTGCATGGTGTAGGTACAGTCTTTGGCTATTTGAATTGGGTCCATAGGCAGGAGCATCATTGTCCACTGAGATTCATTGTACAGATGAGGCAATGTCAGGGCAGCTCTCAGGAACAGAGGGGTGACCTCTGCTCTTCACAGATCTCTGTGCAAAGCTCAGGGGAGGAGGAACATGTACCCCAGGGCTTTGTTAAAACAATCAGGCCAATGCCTCTGCTCACGAGGAAGAGGTGGTCACCAGAAAAATCACAGGGCTGGAGTGACAGTACACCTTTCAAGGCAGTTCCTGTCTGCATAGGGCTCCCCAAAATCTGAAGTTGCCCCTTTTCTCCTGGCCCAGAGTTTGTCAAGATAAGTTGGAGGAAGTTTAAGCTGTTCAGATGCTTTTTGGCTAGGAGAATATTGCAATATCACTGGCAGGGAAATGGATTTTTTTTTTTTTAAGGCATTTTTTGTCAAGATGAGTTGGAGAAAGTTCATCTAAGCTGTTCAGATGCTTTTTGGCTAGGAGAATATTGCAATATCACTGGCAGGGAAATGGATTTTTTTTTTTTTAAGGCATTTTTGTTGTTTCTGTAATCAACTTGAACATTTTCCAGTCTAGGGGTTTCAAATCACACGGCTTTGCTTTTCCATTAGGAAACTTAATTCCTTTCCTGTTCAGTCACTTCAAACACACTTCAACGTAGTAATAAGGGATTATCCTCTGTGCAGCTAAGCATGTGTTCCTGAATAGGACTTAGGAGACAGTGTGGAACCAGGAATGCTTTTATGTTGGGTACTTGGTCTCCATGTGAGGAAGGGAAGGTGACTGCAGTGTAAAGAACAGCCATAACCAGGAAGTCCCCTGGTCTTATGGAAGACATGCCAGAGAGAACACTTCCCTCATGGAAAATATCTCCCCTCCAGTGGATGCTGGTGGCACATGTCTGAAGCTTTGCCACTTTTTGTGAAAACACCCAGACAGTCAATGGGTGGTGATGTTATATGGCAGATAGATGGTTCCTTCTGTGAGAGTGCCCCAGCTCACACTTGGTGCTGCCAGTTTGGAGGGGAAGTGTTCTCTGCCAGGCTGTATCCACCCTGGAGGTGGATGACTCCAAAGAGATTACAGACCAGTCTGGTGTGTGCAAATGGTTTTACTTTCTTGGTGCCTCTGCCCCAGTCTTCCCTATGCACCTTGATGCAGCTCCCACTGTAACTTGTCCACACATGCTTCAGTGTTGCCCCAGGGACTGCAGTCCTGCTGGTGGTGCCTCCAGATGTCAGCATGCTTCTGCTGTGTATTTTGACTCTTGCTTCTTGTGACCCTGCTTTTCCATATACTGTTACTTTGTGGTTTTGTTTTTAGTATAGTTATGCTTCTTTCCGTCTCCATCTTTCTTCATTCACTCAGTTTCATTTCTTCACTCATGAAAAATATTCTATATACCTGATCGTTGTGATAGGATTTTCCAGAAGGGCTAAAATGAATTGGCTTTTTTTGAAGAAGCCTGTCATAGCCTAACTTAATGGCTTTTCTGCATTTTGCATGAGGGAGAAGGGTTTAGGGGAAGGCAGGGAACAGCACTGGAGCAAGGAAAGTGTTTCATGCATACCTGAGCAATCCCTTGCTTTAGAAGGAGAGATGGTAGGTTGGATTGCATGCTAGCGACTGCCCTGATCTGGAGTTGAGGATGTAATACCAGAAGCTGTGAAGTGATGCTCATTCTCTGATCCCCCTCTCTGATTCTTCCAGTTGTTCATAGACTCCTCTGGATCCTGACACCAGCTTGTCATTTGAGTTCACTGATGAATGGAGAATTTCCAATGACAAGGGACTCTTTCTCTTCCTCTCCTGTATATAGAATAAGAATGTTCCCTGCTAGCACTTGGACTCGGGTCCTTCTGCCATGGGTGAACGGATGCCATCTCCATTGTTGCTTTTTTTAATACTCATCTTTTCCCTCGCTAACTGGGCTACATATTGTGTGTGTGAGAGGAGCAAAGCTATTCTATATGGTATGAGTGGGCTCTGCTGGGGAGTTGGTGTTCTGTAGTGAACTGGAAGTGTGTGGTAGTGGCTAGATGTGCTTTGTGTGTGTATGCCCACTGGTGCCTGTGTAGAATTTTGACAGTTTTTGTGCCTTGAGTTTGTGTGAGCATCTGATTTTATGAATGATGAACTTAGACAAGTGTCACCCTACTTCCTTCTCATGAACATAACTGTGTAGACACATGCTTTCATGTGTAAACACCACATGGTCCATTTTTTTGCACAGAAAGATTTTCCTGCATATGGTTAAAGAAACTTAAGGCAAGACTTGCCATCCTGCCTCTGTACTTAGCATTTATTCAGTCTACTGTGGAAGTCCACATTGCCAAATACATGCCTATGGGAGCTGAAAGCTAACAATCTAAGGTCCTACCTTTGTGTGATGGACTGCATTTGGACTCTGTGCCTATTGGAGCTATGTGGGAGGATTTGCTCTGAGAGAGAAAACTGAAGATACTCCTCCAGTTATTTAGGCTTTTCGGTTTAAAATAGTTTGACAGAAAGTGTAGGTGAAAGGGCTTAGGCAGTCTTGAAGAAGGTTTAAGTGAGAATGACTTAACCACTGGAAAAGTCTGTAGAAGTCATTAATGGGTTCTCCCTTCTTTGGTACATTTAAGGAAAAAGATGCAAGTGATCAGCATCACTGTAAGCATAACTTGACTTTGACATGGATTGTTCAGGAGGTCAGGGAAGCTGATCTCATGAGTTGTGACTGTCAAAACACAAGCCTTTCCCTTTCTACACAATGCTCAGGACTGCATGTTATTTCCCTCTTCCCTGAGCTGTTTGTCTCAAGTCTAGTGTTTAAAACAGTCAGAAGACAAGAACTGAGACAAGCTTGATACTTGTGCTGAGACCTAGGTCAGCACAGCTGGCTGAGCAGGTATGAACATCAGCCTGCATGGGAGTGGACTTGGATGAGTGAGCAGCAGCTGGTAGGTGTGTGGAGAGATGGCTGGCTTTTGACACAGCCCTGTGCACAGCAGGGTTCTGGATGGGTGCAGAGGTGAGGCTGTGGTCGTGTGTGAGGTCCTGAGAGGGGGAGTGCAGCCCTGCCCAGCACTGCCCACTCGTGCCGTGCTCTGGAGGGGGCTGTGTGAGTGTGTCTGCAGGCGTGTGTCTCTGCTCCACCCTCCTGACAGTCTGTGTGGCTGCTGCCTTGAACTGTCTGAACTGCCATGTTGATTTCATGTTGTCTTTCAGAATCACTATCAGTGACCCCTGAGGACTGGCAGCCACGGTACGTTCTGCACTCTTCTGCAATGCATGAGTCATTGTGTCCCCATCCTCCATGACTTCACTCTGCAGCTCACCTCTGCTGCCTAGTTCTTGTGTTAGTAACAGAGTCCCTTGTCCAAGGAACCACCTCTGCCAGGATCTCATAAAGGGAGGAGTCTTGAACAGAAAGCTTTTCTGATCAGAGAGAGAGCAGCTGCTTGAGCTGTGGGAGCTGGTACAGCCTCAGTACCTGACTTAAGACCCCTGGAGGACCCTTTCTCTGCCTCTAGACAGAGGTGGGATGGAGGAATGAGCTCTGTCAACAAGGTCTAACTTGTGTGTGTCTTTCATTTGGCTTATATCCACACTGACTGGGAGATCAGCTGAATGAACTCTGCTTTGATTTGGTTTGTCAGCTCTGTTAGGATCAAGACAGAGACATGGGGAGTTGTTAGTTCAGACTCCTCTTCTTATATTCTAATGTCTGGCTGGAGAAGTGTTCCCATCCTCAGTGTCCCTAGTGCTCATGGAAGGCAGGAGGAGTTTGGGTGATTAATACCAGGACTTCCATGTCTGAGTGCAGGGTAGCTCTGACACTGAATGTTCCCTCTTAACCTTGTGTCCTGTCATCACAATTAGAAGCCAGCTCCCTTTGCTTGTTCTCCACTTGACCCTTTACCTTGTAGGTTACTCTTCTGCTTCTATTCAAACTGCCTTCTCCCCTTTGCTTTCAGCCTCTGTGAGAGGAAGGATTTAGTGATTGGTATCCCCCCTCTGCCCTGAGCTTCTGCCTGTTTCCCTTTCCTAGTTCTCCCTGCATTTTCCAGTGTTGTAGTTGCTCAGTGATGTGGCAGGGTGCTGGGGCAGGCTCATGTGTACTGTGCTGGCCCAGCAGCTCTTCCTTGTCCTGTTAATGCTGGGAGCTGGGGTGTGAAGAGGCACATCCAGCAAATTCTCCCCAGTCATTTTCCTGGGAACCTCCACCCCTTATTGACAAAGGGGTAGAGAGGGCAGAAATGGGGCAAGGATGAGTTTTCTGGCCCCTTCTTCCTTTCCCTGTGGATGTTGTTTCTCAAAGTGAAAGGTCTGACAGGGAGGAGTGGAGCAGCAGCAGCTCCTGTAGGTTTCCTTGCTGCTGGTTGTAGCAGAGAGAAGTGGGGGCAGGGAGCATGCTGAAGTCCTGCCTTAATTGGCAGAGCAGAAATCCAAGGCCCTGTTCCCAGGCAGGAGGGTTCACAGGCAGCCCCCATCTTGCAGCTGCTGGTGTCTGTACTGCTGCATCTAACTGCAGTTAGAGCTGAGAGGTACCACATCACATCAGACCAATGCAGTGATTGTTCAGTGATTGACATCTTTGAGGATGTCATCTGCCAGCCCTCCTCACTGATGACATACTGCAGAGCTGTTGGAGCAGTCAGGAGTTTCCTCCAATACTGTCTGCTGCAGACAGCCCTGGCAGCCCTAGAAACATGCATCTTGTTGAACACCCTCAAGAAGGAGGCTTGCTGTTGTCTGTACCTCGTTCTGGGACTCGCTGTTATGGGGCATTCTGTTCTTAATCTGGCATAAAGAGCACCAAGGAAATAAAAATTAAAAAATAAAACACCAAAACCACAACCCCAAAAACCCCACCCCAAACCTTTTGCAGCCCAGGGGAATAAATGTGATGTTTCACCATTTATCTCTGTTAGATCTTTATCAGCAGAACTATTAGCCTGTTGATCCCTAGATGTGATTAGTTCTGTTCTAGTCTGGTTATAGCTTGAAAGCCTTGACTTCAAGGGATGTGACAGTCACTGTAACCAGTTTCCTTGGGTTCCTGCCAGGATTTAGGTCTGACTTCCCAGACACTAGAGACTGTCACAGGCTTCCCTGTGAGCAGAACATCATTCCTTCTTGTCCCCATAGAGGAAAGTGACTTTTGAATGATGTAAAAGGGCTTGACTAGCAGTGTAGTGAGACAGACTGAAGCAGCATTTCAGGGGTAGATGTTGCTTGAGAGATTTCTCTATCTCTTTTTGTGCTGGGAAACGGTTTTAAGCCTTCTGTAACCTTATCAGGCAGATTTTGCAGGTGTTTCCAGAAAACTTGAGCAGAGAGAGAAGCTGTAACATCAAAAAGTGACAGCCTTTCCCCTTAAAATGCTCTAAGTGCTGAGAGAAATAAGTGTCTCCAGAAATCAATCACAGTACATTACCAAAAAAGCAGCCCATCTACCTGCAGATTATTTGTGCTCCTTTCAGCCCTATTTATTCTGGTAGGGCCAGTGGCCTCTCTTGCTAGAACACATTACACAGTCCAGTGGCTTCAAGCATCCTGTTCATGTAAATCCACAGAGGCTGTTAGGACAACTTGTCCAAACTCCTGAAATGCAAAAAGTCCTTCAAGCTCCTCAAAAAATGCCTTCTACCACAGGTGACAGTGCAAGAGCCCCTCACTAAAGGCTGAGCTGAAGTTTTGTAAGGTTTTAACTGAAGTGCTGTTTCTGTTCCAGTGATGGTGTTAGTCATCAGATGGTTGATAACAGCTGCATTTACACCACAGTCACCTTTAGAGGTAATGCACAGATCCCATGTGTTGAGAAGCTCAGGGTCACAGATTCCCCAGCTGTAATATCTCATGGCAAATCTTGCTTCTGGGAGATAGTGTTATTTCAACATCCTTCCAAGGTGGCTGTAATTTCCAGCTTAGCTCACCCCCATCATTATCCACTGTACAGGAGCAGTAATTTGACTGGCAGGCTGACAATGGGGTCTTACAGTCCCCATTGACATTTTCAGTCAAGGAAATAACATTTGGAAATGTTTTACTGTCTGAAGCGTTTTTAATATATCATTTCCCAGGGCAAGGAACAAGTGGCTGTAATTGTTTTGAGACCTGGGGCTTAATAGATATGGAGCAATAAATTCTGCTGAGGTCTAATGATCAGGACTGTAGTTACACTGGTTCATTTGCTAAGATGAGGGAGCTTGCCTCAATTTACAGGAGTACAGCTCCTGTGGCACCAGCAGGATTAGAGCCTTGCAGTCAGTGCAAAACAAAACGTCTATAGCTCTGAAGACTGTGCTGGTGCAAATACCCTCCTCTGCCCCTCTTCCCTTCCTCCCCTCCATTCCTTCAGCCCCTCTGCTAGGGGAGGGCATTAATTTCCAGCAGTCAGTTGGTTCTCTGTAATCTAAATTATAGCTTGTTAGTGTGCAGATTGCTGAGGCATTAGTTCTGTGACACCTGATCCTGCGTGATCAGTGCAAGCGCTTCCTCTCTATTTGGTCTTTGTCCTGTTGGGTTTGCTCTTTGCATTTCAGGCAGTTTGGACAGTAAATCTACTCTGGCTTGGCACTGAACAATTTCATTATCATGACAGACCATTGTGATGCTGTTTGGGCTGCAGAGACTGCAGGGAGTGTGATTTAAAGGAAAAACAGATTGGACTCACTGACTCACCAAACACTATTTTTATTTGCAGACTTCTTAAAGCCTGTAGTCTGAGGCTGAAGTGATCTTTCAAGTAATGCGTTGAGAGAGGTGGCAGGGGTGTTGTCTTGTGTTTTCTGGGGATTTGTTTTTCCGTAGTCCCTTACAGGAAGGAGATCCTAGAACACTTAATCCACACAGAAGGCAAACACTTAAGTTGCTGCCCACTTACCTACCTCAAGCACCAGCAACAGATCTGAAACAGAACAGAGTAGCAATGGCCAAAGTTCCTTCTATTGAAGTAGAAGCTGCATTTGCTGTGCACAGAGCTAGAGAACTGAAGGCAGCAGGTTTGCCCCTAACATCAAAGATCAGTGTCATGTATAGGAACAGGGGATCTCAGGCTTGCTGCAGCCTCGAGGGCAGGGGAAGAAGGTGCTCCTCCAAACCAGCCAAGAACCATCGACAGCAGCATGTCTCAGAGGACCCCATCCATGCTGTGTGACTGTCATGTGCTTGATACAGGAGCTCACTGTTGTCCATGCTTCTCAACTCTCATTCCAGAGCCAGTGCACTCCCTGGCAATAACTCTCTGCACTTCCAAATTTCAGAGGGAAAGCCAATTGCCTGCTGGTGATCCACGCTGTGCAGAAGGGCCAGTGCGAGGCCGGGGGTAAACCTGCAGGTCTCCTTCCTGGGTAGTTTGTGCCTCGAGATTTTCTCTTGCTGGCTCAGGCGAGGTGGAGAAGCATGAGTGATTGTGACTGCGATTGCTGTGCTAACCACAGTGTGTGTTCTCTTGTTTTTGTTTTCTGCTTTTTCACAGCAGAAGGGGCCCCGCCTCACCTACTCGACCCACCATAATCCGACCGGCTGAACCGTCCCTCTTAGATTTATAACTCGAGGCTGTAGACAGCTGGCGACGAACGCCGTGCTGGCGGCTTCCCCATCCCCCCCTCCCT
>NW_008612910.1:64922-66520 GCF_000691845.1 Merops nubicus
CCACCCCTGCCTCCCCCACCCCTCCCTGCTGTGTCCTCAACACTAGCCTAGCGCTCGGCTCTGCGTCCCCCCTCGTGCGTCCTGTACTGCTTTGTGAGCGTAGCGTAGCCGGCATCCAGTGGCACGGATCCCTGGAGCACACGGGCTCCTTGGGGAGGTCAGCTGCAGGGACACCCTTAAGTCCAGTGGTGGCTGCCCACCCAGTAAATTCATCTGCCTGGTCTAGCCTGGATAAGTGTCCTGCCTGCATCTCTTAGCTGTAGCACCTGGGACTGATCTGTAGCTATTTTCTTTTCTTGTAGTTAAGATGACAAAAATGTGACTTAGAAGAAAAATACTGTCAAAACATGTGACACCATTAGGAACAGATTAAATGTCCTGTGTATTCGTTTGACTTCTAAGGTGCAAAAATTCATGTTGGGAACAGTGCAATCAAAAAAACTGGAAACAGTTCTATCCAGTTGAGGCAGGGAGATGGAGACAGGGGGGAACTCAGTGGGTTGGCATAGTCCTGCTAGAGTGAAGTCTGAGATGGCACACACCTCAGCCTGCGGGGGGCACCCAGACCTGCTCACACGCAGATCCCCGGGGGGCTGGGGGCTCCTGCTGGTGACACACTGGCTCCTGCCAGCCCTTGTCTTGCATCATCATTTCTTGGCTGACTTCCCTGAACCCAGCAGGGAGAGGGGAATAGATACGCTGCTCCCCCCTTGCAAATGGACAACCAAATGTTTTCAGGGAGTTTGCTGCATAATGTTTTGTTGAAAATACTTCTGCTTTGAGTAAGCACATCTTCCAGTGTTCTTTGGGTACTGTGGTGACTTCTTCCGTAGCCTTTTCTTCTTGCATGTGGATGGTATGTGTTTGGGGAAACTTGTAACCGTTGTTGATTGCAACTCATCTTCTTAAGGTTTGTTTTTTACTTTCCATGCTACGTGTATTAAAAAACAAAACAAAAAAATTAAAAATATATCAACCCCATTCATCTCAGATGTCATGTCTCTGCCAGAGCTGAATGAGCCACTTGTGTTGCAGGCTTCCAAGCAGGCCTGATTCACATTTAAGTTACCTTATTTCAGTGCTACTGCTCTTGATTTCTGTTGGGGATCCTCTGTTGTTCTGATGCGAGTTCCTTTCTGTATTTTAACTATTGTTTTACTACTTTTCCCCCTTTCCCTTCCCCTTTTCCTTTTTTCTTTGTTCTTCTTGTCTCTGAACTCCAGCCGGCCGGGTAAGGCCAGTCCCTCCCGCCCAGAGAGCCCCAAACCACCATTTGACATGTAGGCCTGCTCCCTCTGAGACTCTTTGCCTGCTTCTTAGCTGTTCTGTCCTGGAATGGTCTGACTCAGATCTCACACATGGCTTGTTTTGTTTGTATTTTGTGACACACACATATCAGATGTGATTGTAGTGAATCTGGTTTTGTTTTCTTTCTTCCCAGCTGCTTAAAGGAGTTAAACAAGTATATTGTAGTAATGAGAAACATATCTTTACTGTTATAAATATCTATAAATATATATATAAGATGAAAAATCTATATATGTCCAGGTGTTTAAAGCCATTTGTGCTTCCATGTGGATTTTAGGAAATACTTAAGT
>NW_008612910.1:66534-89024 GCF_000691845.1 Merops nubicus
TACACACACACATCCAAAAAAGTTAACCAAATCCTGATGTTGAGTTTTTGAGCTGATTGTTAAATTCTCTGCTGTGTGCAGTTGGGTTACTGTATTACCCCAGACTTGTGGGTGAACTGTCTCAGTGCTGGTAGTAGCTGTGATGCAGTTTGTGATCTACCTGTCACTCTTGTTTATTGGATGAAATAAACTATCATTTCTGTATAATGAAGGTCTCCATGACTAGAATAAAACCATCTCTCTTTCTCTTCCTCTTTCTCTGGGTGATTTTCATACTGTGTTTAATTATAACCTAATCTTTTCATCCCATAGAGCTTAAAAGCTATACATGCAAGCAGTTGATACTGGTAGGGAAGGTGGAGCAGAACTGCATCAAGAGTGGTGCCCAGGAGCTGCAGTAGAGTGCAACAGCCTGTCAGATGTGGAAGTTAATGGTGGCTGTTCTCCATTGTAAAGGAAAATGCAGGAGGTGCTTCAGTGACTGGATGTAATGAAGGTGGGAGTTTTGCACACAAAATTGCTTGGTTCTTAGAAGAGTGTTTTCACCTGGGCTGCTTGTGGAACAGAGCAAGCAAGGGTGGAGCTGTAGTTCCTCTGCCAAGTGGTGTGTTTTGGGCCCATATCTGAGTGCAGCCTGACCACAGGCTAACACACATGGTCAGCTCCTATTGGGCTGCAGTGGGATTTCTCCCCTGCTATAGGGTGGGTAAACATGTCCCTACTAACTCTGTGCCAAAACAGCAGGTGCTACAGGGCTTGTGGTTGCTGCTGCTCACAGTGACCACCACATTTCTCTGTAATTCCTGAACTTACCACTGTCATGCCAACAGTCCCAAGAGGTCCCTTAAGCCTGTGGGTAGTGGGGCTCCAGTGCTAGTTCTGGGGGAGGACACCAGGGGCACTGGGGATGCTGACCTAAGTTGCTGTGATAGTGATGCCTGACTTAGCCCTGAGTGCTCCTGGCCACAGCTGGCTGTGGAACTCATGGAGTATCTCCAGTGCCCTGGTAAAACTTCAGTAAGCTTGTGGGTCCAGGAAACAGACTAGATCTCCAGTGCTTCCTTCCTGTGTGGATTCTACTGATCTCTGTCTTGTGTGGTTTCTTGTTATACCTTCAGCTTCTACACAACTGAGGCAATAACCATTGCTTGCTCTGCCCTCTCCTATTTTTTTTTTTTCCCCTCACTGGAACTGTTGCATCTATCCCTGGTGCTATATATAGGCTTATTCTTAAAGAATATTATATTTTTGAAGGAAAAACTATGCATTTATTCAAGTAAATACTAGAGCCTTGTTTTACAAAACCAGAAACCTCTGACTGGCTGTTTGTCAAAGGGTAAGTATGTTCTGATGAGAATACCTGCTACCCTGCCCAGGCAAGATAAGCTGCTGTCCACTGGTCTCCAGCCTTGTCAAACAAAGCTCCTCTTCCCAGCTCAACAGCTGTTTCCTGTTGTTTGGTGCTTATGGCCTTTAAGAAGCATTTTTCTCTTTTTCCTCAAATCAGGGCTGCAGAAGTGGTCAAGTTGCTCTAATTTAAAGCTGTTGTGTCAGCTGAACAGTAGTAGATCTGCTCTTTGTGCACTCCAAGGAAAGGTAGGGTCAGGGAAACACTCCTAAAGGGAACAGAGTGAAAAATGAATCTGAACCTCGGGTCTGGATGCAAAATGTGAACCAAGAGAAATGTCTTGGGCATGTCAGCAGCCTGTCTACAGGAGAACATTCAGGAAAGTGATGTGAAACAAACAGGGCATCCATGCCAGGGCAGGAGCTGTTAATAAAGGATTCATTCTCTGCTTTTCTGGCCAAATTTCAAGGTGCTCTATGCAGAAGAAGAAACACAGCTAGTCAGTGCCCATCTGAATAAGTTTATTCAGAAAGCAAATTTGTAACAGGATTAAGTCACCTCTGCAACAGACTGCAGACATTCTTCATGGGTCTTGTAACCTTCACAGTACTTTAGTAGAACACCCAATAAATATTCCATTTATAATAATGATCTGTATTAATTAAATGACAGCTCTTCCCCCATTAGTTATGATACACTTATGAACAGCCTGAGCAGCCATAAACACTGCAGCAGGCCTAGTCTCTCTCCAAGGACTGTACAGGTTTTTACACAGATACACTATGTACACAAACCCACGTGCCAGGAACAGACACACCAGCAGCCCTCAGATGAAAGGAGCTGAGGAACCAGCTTCCATCTTCCCTGCCTGGGTTCACAGGAAAGCACTGATTGTTCTGTGTATGCTCTTTTCAGTTGTATAGGGAAACACCATAAGGAACCATCTGGAAAAAAAACAACTTGCACTTCATCTGCTTCTGGCATGAGAAGCTCTCTCTGCTCTGCCTGGTATAAAGCTTGACCAGCTGGAACATGGATGAAACGAACAGACCCTTTTTGTTGTTGACAACCCCCAAAACTGATACTGCATTCCTGTGCTTGCCTCTCTCATCTTGATGTGCTAACAGGGAGTGCTGCTTCTCCAGGTATGAGCCAGGCTCCTGTCTGAGTCACAGAGCTGTGACAGATCCCTCAAACCTCCCCTCTGGTTTTCTGTAGTCTGTTGCCAAAGCCAACCATCCTAAGGCAGTTACTTGCAGGATCTCCACATGCAGTTCACTCCACCACTTGCACAACCAAGGGATTTGCTTTGCTGCTGCTTCATGGGACTCTCCTCCCACCGAGCTTTGTTTTCCCCTTAGAGTTGGGGCTCTGGCCGCAAGGTGGTGCCAGGCACCACTTCTATTGCTGATGTGTCTCCCAGGAATTTAAACCAGGGACACGGGATCTTAGATTCCACCCATCTAATGCTCTCCTTACCCCGGTGGGAGGAGAGGAAAGCTAAGTGATGGAGAACTAGAACCCCTAGAGTCCAGATATTCAAAACAAAGCGTATTTATTAAGTGGTTTCCTTTTACTCATTTTTCCCATTTTTAAAATAAATAAAACCTTCAGACACGTACAGGTGAAACACATCATCCTTCAAAGTGCAGAAACATTTCCACCCCACTCCCAAGAATCACATAAAGCTTTGTCAAGTAACCAAAAAGCCTCTGAAGGCCACCCTCAGTCCCTTCCCCTGGCAAAGAGAACAGATGGGGCTGTGGTGCTGCCCAGCCACCTGCAGCCTGAGTCTTCGGGCTGTTCAAGGCTGACAGGGCTGGTGTCAGACACAGCTGCAGGCTGTAGAGGAAAGTGGGGAATTCAAGATACACAGTATGAAATAAAACCAACCTGTTTCTAGAGTCCAAGGAGTTTGTTACCAGAATAAGTTAGTTACTTTGGGAGCCCTGGAAAGAACTAGGCTGATTAGAGTCATGAGTGATGGATCAGAACCGCTTCTCAGACACTGCTGCTCACAGCAGAGTTGGGGATAAGGGGTTATGTCATTTTGCCAGAATCCACAGACTCCCCTTTCCCTCGGGCCCGGGTGAAGTGCCAGCACCAGCTGCTTCCCCCATTAGTTTCAGTCTGCCTGGACTCCAAGCACACCAAGTAACAGAAAAAAAGAGAAAGCAAAGATGAGGTCTGATGCTCGAGTTCCATCTGATGCAATCCCTCTTTCCTGATGCCTTTAGGAATCTGTCCTGACCAAGGGCACAGAGCAGAGGTATGGGCACGTACAAGTCTGTTAAGTCCTTTCAAGCTCATAGAAAATTGCTGTAAATAGATTTAGTGCCACTTAAACTACCATGATTTTGACCTCATCGTTCTCATCAGCACGGTAGAAGAAGGGAATGCAGGGGTTTTCCAGCAGGGAGCCCAGCCTCTCCTGAGGGTTCTGGATTTCTCTGAGAAGCTGCATTATTTGCTTTGCTGTGGGGTCCTCTTGGCTTGGCTGAGCAGCTTTACTGTCAATAGAGGAGAAACTGGATTGATGATGAACAGCAGCCTCTTCCGCTTCATCTGCCAGGTTCACTTCTCGTAACCCTGTAAGGCACACAGACAAGGCACACAGGTAACTCTTCCCTCTGTGTGCACACTGACCCCTCGGGTCCCTCCCCTGCCAGCCCTGGCTGCAGCTCAGCTCACCTTCCCCCTCGGGGGCGCTGGGCCCCAGGCGCCGCTCCGCCGGCAGCGCGCCCTCGCTGGGGCTCTCCAGCAGCTCTGGGCTCTGAGCAGCCGCCACGTACTTGCTGTACCACTCGTTTCTTTCCCTCACCAGACGCATCACTAAATCCTGCAGTTCCAGGAGCTTGATCTGCACCAAAGTAAAGGAAAGCCTGTGAGACGTGCCCACGGACACAAGGCCACAGTTTGCAGTCCTGCCTCTATCACTAAATTAGCAGCTTGGAGTTAAAGCTAGCTGAAGAACACCACGCAAAGGTTTGGGCTGTGCAAGCGCTCCCCCGGCCCGGCCCGCCCTGCCTGGGGTGGTACCACTGCAGATTCCTTGCCTTCATCTCTTCCTTGTCCTGAGCCAGCCTGCTGATGTACTCCTCCTTCTCCTGGTGTCGCTGCTTGAGGATCGCCCTCTGGCTCTGGTACAAGGCGATGTACTCCCCTGCAACACCACAGCAGGAGTGAGAGAGAGACTGGGCTACGAGCACAGAACTGTGGCACAGAACCACGGGGCATGAGGAGCCAGCAAACCCAACCCTGCACTGGAGACCTGGCCCAGTTAGGCACCAGCAGGAGAGACAAACTCCTTGGCAGCTGGAGGGCTCCAGCTCCAAAAGCTGTTGGGGACCCTCTATTCCCCAAATCAACCATGCACTGAGCAAACTTCATCTTGTGGTGCCTCAACATACCGATGGTGTCTGTCTCCCCGGAGAGCTGGATGCAGCGATGTTCCAGCTCCTCCAGCCGCTCCTTCAGATCTGCCTTCTCCTGCATCAGCTCTGTGAAACGGGACTGGACACAAGGACTGGTATCACTCACCTGAACTGCTCACCTGTTAAAGACAGCCCCTCCATTCGCACTGGGCCGAGCCTAGGGAACAAGTCCTGCTGCCTTTACAACTTGCCTCTAACTTTATGCTAAAAGGAACAGAGGAGAGAGCTAGAGAAGGTATAAAAAAGCTTCTCTGCGTTTTGGGAAGCAGGAGGGCTGATGAAACAAAGTGTCTTCTAACTTTCTCATTGCTGGACAGCACAGCTCTGGTTGTACTTGGCTCCACAACTGCAGACCACCTGCATCATCCCAGCAGGCTGAGGATACTCAGTCTGGTTTTTAGGCATTTCTTTAGAAAAAGACCACAGGTCAGGGTAGGCCCTTATGCTCACAGTCTCTGGGTGGTGGGAGGGGAGTTACTGCTGCAAGCTTTCCTGTGGCGAGACAAGCAGGAACAAGCTTTTTAGAAAGTGGCTTATTATTATGGAACATCTGCTCCTTATTCCTTACAATTTGTCTGTGTGTGCTGTAAGAGAGCCTGACAATGATCACAGCCTAGCTGAGCAGTCCAGAGGGGCTGACAGAAGCCGAGAGCCTTTCCTT
This sequence comes from Merops nubicus, assembly GCF_000691845.1. Classification (NCBI taxonomy): domain Eukaryota; kingdom Metazoa; phylum Chordata; class Aves; order Coraciiformes; family Meropidae; genus Merops; species Merops nubicus. Next base: position 71,978 of record NW_008612910.1, read on the forward strand.
ACCTGTAGTTTCTCCATGGCAGTTTTCAAAGCCTCATGAACCTCCACTGGCACAGTATCCACACTGGAACCTGGAAGGGACAGGTATAATGCTCAGTTTCCCCTTGGACACAACACACTCACAAACCCTGCAGATCTGTTTCAGAGGCCAGTGCAGCTGGCTGAGGCATGCCTCCATAGTCATGGCACCAAATTTTTACCTCCACCCAGCATGGAGACATGTTGCTGCTCCTGCCTAAGAGCAGCTATTTGCTGCAGGAGGTTCCTGCACTGCTGTTTCTGAGCTGCCAGCTGCTGCCTCATGTCTTCTCGCTCCTTCTCCACTTGGGACATGGCAGATGTCAGGAAAGTAACCTAAGAAGAATTCCAGAGAGCCACGTTAGTGCTTTTCCTGTGTGAGGCATGAATGGTGCATCTCTGGACAAACTAAGAGTTTATCCCATTTTCTTTCTGGCTATGAAACCAAAGTACTGAGTGACTGCCCTGGAGCTAAACCAGGCAGCAGATACTGCATCTTTCCTTATTCCCATGATACCTGTTTGGTCACAGTATTTTCCAATTATGACTGTTCTTAACAGAAAAATCTAGTAGATACTTGACACCCTTTCCAAATTGCCTTCCAAATTAGAGAACATCAGATGATGATGAACAGGTGATGCACTGATTATCAGAGCTGCTCTGCAGGTTGAGGTGTATTTATAATTAAAGCCACTGCCAGACTTCAGCACCTTTTGTGAGGATGCTGCACAAGTCTTTTTTTTTTGCTGCAATGCACACAGAACTGTTAACTTCTGTCATTACTGTGCCACAGCTGGTAAGGGGTCACAGCTGACAAACGGCCTGCTCCACACACCCAGTGGAACCTCTCCACACTTTAACCTGCCTCCTTTTTCAGACTTCTGTTCAGAATGAAAACCAAAGGCTTTTCTACCCCTCTAAGACTCACCATTTCTTCGTGGCTTTCAAACCTCTCTGGGATCACAAATGAAGGGTTTGGGGTTTCTTCAGTCATTGCTTCACTTTCAACTCCATCTCCTGTAAAAGGAGGAAGGTGAGCAAGGAGGTAGCACCTGGAGAGCCCAGTTCTACCCCCACCCTGGAGACCAGCTGCAGCTGCTCACCCTCTAGTCGGTGCAGAATCCTGCCATCCAGGTCTGCTGCTAACTGACTGATCTGGGCCTGCAGCTCTTTGTTTTCCTTTGCTACAGCTTCCAGATTTTCCTGCAAGATAGAAGCAGAAGATCACTGCTGCACATGCCAGACTGCAAACAGTCACTACATCTTCAGGCAGGAGTACCACAGACGCACAAAAATCAAAAGCTGCTGCTCCACATGAATATTGTTCACCTGTATGGCACAGGATGCAGTCACATAATCATAGTTGGGAGGGACTGTGAGAGATCATCTGGTCCAGCCTTTCACTGAATTAATACTAAATGTTGTTAGGCACTTTTCCTCCCGTCTTTCCACCTGCCCCTTTCTCCTGTTACCTTGGTCTGCTGCAGCTCTTTCAGGTGCATTTCCACCGTCACCTTCCCCTGAACCTCCTCGTGCTGGAGCCGATCCATAAGCTGGGTCTGCAGCAAGTACTGCTTGTGCAGCTCCTCCTTCTCAGCAGACAGCTGCTGGAACGCCAGCACGTACTGCTGCAGGTGGCTGTAGTACTGGTCCCGCTGCTCCTGCAGACCCCGAGCCTCCTGGGTCTTCAGTTCCAGCTAGCAGAACAAGATGGAACCATCACATGAAACCCTTTCTGCCAGAAAAGCTGATCTGTGTGACGTGATCCAAACGGTCACTGTTGCCCCAAAGCCACCAACTAGGCAGGCAGCCACCATCTGCCCCCACCTGCTGGTCCCCCACCTCAGACAGCAGACGATGGGGGAAGGCTCCCAGCTTGATCATCACAATAACCATTTCCATCCTTCCATCAGGGTTTGGCAAGTTGCCAGCAGTGTGCCTAAACCACTCTGTACCTGCCCCGCCATCCCAGCGGCTGTTCCTTACCGTCTCTTTGAGCTCCCCCAGGTTCTCCTGCAGCTGCCCGAGCTTCTTGGCCAGCTCCTTCTTTACATGTTGCTCTGTCTGTAGGGCACTTGTAACCTCCATGTTTTCATTTGTCTGCAAGACAAATGCCCCTGCATGAGGAAAGAGCCCCAGCCAACATAAACCCAGACTCTCGATAAACCGTGTTCGTTCCTGATACAACAGGGTGCTGCTCCTTGTGCTGTTCTGCATTGTAAACAAGGGCCAGAAATTGACTGTTCAGGGCAGTAAGTAACTTACAAAAAAGTTTAAAATGGGAGAAGGGCAAGGAAAGAGCCAGGGGAATTGGTGCTGGGACAGTGCCAAGAAGAGACCTGGCACATCACACAGCCTGTCAGCTCCAGAGCAGATGGGTGGTGTGCATATATCCCAAACAGAGCCACAGACGTTCAAAAACAAGGAGTTCAGAAAGGGCTAAAGAAGAATCGGTGGCTAGACCGTGTCTCAGTCTGCCAGGCTCCAAGGGGGAAGCTCTTACACTGGGAGAAGCAAGCAAGAGTAAGGATTCCTCTCTGGGATGGGTAAGAGCAAAAGCAGCAGGAGAAGACTACTGAGAACTTCTTCCATGGGCAAATACAGGGAACAGAAAACAGGTATCTTCAAGGGTAAAAGGGCAGGAGGAATAATACTCAGGGAGAGAAACGGTGTGACTGCCAGGGGGTGAGGACAAAAAGGAATCTGCTCTGGAGAGAGTGCCTGACAGTGAGGAATCACGGGGAACTTCCTGGCATGGCAGTAGTGTCGCAGAACACTCAGCATCCACAGCCTCAGGGATCACACCAGTGAGAGAACTGGTGGGAAAAGATGCTCCAAAGAGACCTACCAGTTTGACAAACCCATTCTGCAGCTCAGCCAGCTGCTCCTTCAGGTCCCGGTTTTGGCTCAGGGCCCTGCTGATGGTGGCCTTGTCACTCTGCATGTCCTCCAGGATCTGCTGCCTGTCCGCAGACTCCTCGTTGTAGCGCTGCACGGCCCTCTCCAGCTCCAGCAGCCGCTCCTCCTGCTCCTGGTTGAGGTGGCTCAGCTGCTCGTTGTCCCGGACCTGGGCCTGGTACTGCCCCTGCAGCTCCTCCTTCTCCTGCTGCAGCCTCTGGATCTCTTCCTGCAGACTCAGCTCCGCTGCTGTGGGCCCTGCTGGTGGGGCAGGCTCAATATCCATGGGCTTAACTGCTGAGGAAAGGGAGTCAAAAGCAGCTCAGTCAAAGGGATGAATTTTTGTGTGATACACATCACTATTATCTACACAAATCATACCCCACCTATAGGGCTCTAGGACCCAGAAGGTATCACCAGCTGCAGTACCCAAACCTTGCTGCAGGGCACTGAGAGGAACGAATGAGCAAAACTACCCCAAAACCAAGCACCGACAGCAGCCTGCTGTGAGCTGCTGGCTCCATCACAGCCCTAGCAAGAGCATCCTGCCTTCCCAGACTCCTGGGCCAGAGAGGCTGCTGGTACAGTCAGGCAGATACGAAAGATTTAACTGTCTGTGGGTCAGTCAGCTGAAGTAGCTCACTTGCTGTTTGCTAGGATGAAAGGTCTCTGAGGGTCACCAGGCTTTCAGATGCCTTCACAGCTTCAGAGTATCCAAGTGCCTGCACAGCAGGGACAGAGGTAACCAGCTGGTGCTCCAAGGTGTGAAGCCCCACTTTGGAAGTCCTACCTGATTTGCTCAGCAGCTCTGTAACATGGGCTTCCAGCTCCCGAATTTGGGCCATATGCTTCTCCTTCTCCCCTGCCATTGTGTGGACCTGCAAGGCCACACAAGTGAAAGTTAAAGCAAAGTTCAGGGTACATTTACTCCTGCCTGTGTTTGTCACAAGCAGCTCTGATACTGCCCCTGACGTTACCTGCTCAGAGAGCTGCTGTACCCTCTGCTGCCAAATGCTCCCCTCCTCCTTCAGTTTCTCTACATACTGATCTCTTTCTGCTTGGAGCTGGTGAAGTGACTCTGAGAGCTGTTCAGAACAAAATAAAACACAAAGAAAATAATATTTGCCTAATTAATTTGGCAGTGACATTTCAAGGAGTAAAGCCCGGAGAAACCAGTGTTAATGCAAAGTTCAGGCTGCATCCTTCTGCCACACAAATTTCTTTACAGATGTCAAGATTTGGACTATTTCATACAACCTCTTACCTGAGCAACCTGGGTTTCCAGGCTCATCTTCTCCTCCACTGCCATCTGCAACTGCTGGTTTGCATCCAGGCTCCCTGCCTGATTTGAGAACTGCCAACAAAAATCAAAAAGTTATGGGAAAACATTAGTACTAATTTTCTGTGCAGCCTTTCCCTGGTTAGTAACCTGCCACATGGTCCATGTTGTAACCTTCTGCAGTTCTTTAAAGTGCTCCAACTCACAGTGAAGTTCAACAACAACAAAAAAGGGGGATTACAATAAAAAAAGCTTAGGTTTTAGGCTGAGCTGGACAGCTTCTCCCTACCTATTTTATATTTACTATTTACTTAAATGAAGAAAATGCCCTTCAATCAAACAGTTTGGCTCAGAAACTTTGTGCATTTCCAGTCTGTAACATACAGCCAGATCAAATGGTATAAAAACTTGTGACCTTCCAAGTTGTGAAACATGTCAGGAATTTAAAGCCAATGTCTGGAACATGTCAGTGGACTAAGAAGCAAGACTGGTTCAGTTGACAGTACTTTTCCCAGAAGAGCAGCAGCTGGCTTTATTTCAAGGGTAACTTAAGCCACTGGAAGGAGGAAAAAAAAAAAAAAAGAAAAAAAAAAGAGGAAAACTAGAAGGGGGAAAAAGAAAAAAAGAGCCATTCCTTCCTTTGGAGGCTGCCCTGAACCTCCAAGCTTGCTCTCTGAAGTAGCTGCTGGCTTCACTCATTCCCTCTCTTGCTGGCTGCCTCTCTTAACTCCCCAGCTACCTTTCAAGTTGCCATTGTCCAACTCACCCCCTTCTGCTAGGGTGGTACAAACACCCCTGCTCAGCTGGCTTCTCAGTGAGACAGCACAACAACTGAGCAATCAGAATGCAGAACAGCAAACAGGAAAAGTCACCATATTTTCACACCTGGTATGTTCACTGTCCCCCTCATACTGGGCAACATTCTTTTAGCAGACCAATGTCACCACGTCTCCCCATCTAGTGCTCCAGCTCCTTAGGATACAGGCTTCCTGCTCCTCAGAGGCCCCACTGAAAGCCTGTCACTAAGGGGATGTCTTGATGAGATTTTGTGCCTCCTTTTAAAAAGGAGAGTTAAGTCTTGCCCCTGCTGTCAGAAGCAAAGCCTTACAGTGGCCGTGTGACCTACCCTCACATCCCAGAAGTACTGTGGTTACCTGCTGAATCATGAGTTCAGCCATTTCCAGTTTCTTGTGTAAATCCTCCATATCCAACTTCATAGCCGAGTTCTGGGAGACCAGGGAGTGAACCTTCTCTGACAGCTCCGAATTCTGCTGCTTTATTTCCTCACTACTTTTGCTGAAACAAACAGAACATTTAAAGTAGCATCACCCTACATACTATGGTGTGCTGATGTCCATGCCATAAATTTACAGTCCAGCTCTTTGTAACAGCTGGAATCACAGAAACACCACATCTAGGGACTATTTTTTCATTCATATTGAATATCCCACCTCCCAGCTCACCCAGCCCTGTGGTCCCTGCCCCTGCTGAGATGAGCAGTTACTCTGCAGTACCAAGCAGAAGGGACTTACCTTCGCTTGTACAGTTCCAGTTTCAGGTTGTCTCTCTCCTTCACTAAATCTTTATTATGCTGGAGAAAAAGGAAATTATTGATTCATCTACAGATTTCAGCCAAACGAATAAGATGGTAAAAAAATACTTCAGTTCACCTATAGCATATCAGCTAAAGTGGAACAGCTCCTAACTTTGGCAAAATCGTCAGGACAGGTTTTCTTAGAAACTCTTGAACTTCCCAGGAATAGGTCTGCTCAAATGTGATGCTACCAACTGAACATGAGGTTATTTCTGCAAACCTCAGGATTAATATCCACACCAGAGTGTCTGGCTGATTGAGACCCTCCTTGGGCAAGGTCTCACTGAGGCTTCTGTTGTGTGGAGCTGGCTAGACTAATGAGGTAAGGTGCCAGATCTGTAGACAGCAACCAGACCATATGATGAGTGGTCACAGAAACCTGCATGAAGTTTGCCTTGATCATGGAGAATAGAGGGCTGTAGGAGGTTAATTAACAATTAACAAGGTCAATTTCTGCCTCTCCTCTAAGCAGGGACTACAGACTTTGCAGGAGTGTAGCGACAAGCAAACAGCCAAAGGCAGAGCTGCTGGGTAGGCATGAGCAGAGGTGCCTCTTACCTTCTCTGACTGTTTCTGCTGCATGGAGATGGAGGACAACGTCCGCTCCAGCTCCGACACCCGCTGGCGAGAGGAATGCAAACGAGCAGCCAGGCTCTCAGCTTCTCCTGGGCAAGTCAGAGCAGCGTCAGTTGAGGCCAGACCACAAAGCTTTTTGGAACTGGCTGAACAGCACTTTCTACTTTGTCAACAAGCTCTTAAGGCAGCACAGAACCTTGGCAATCGGTAGACCTGGTTCCACTCCTGGCTCTACAGGTAACTCTGGGCAGTGAAGCTCTGTAACCACCTTCCTCACTTTTAGAGGGAGATGATGAAACTTTCTCTGGGGAACAACAGGCAATGTGTTGTTTGGGGATTTTTTCTAATTGCTCAAATTTCACTCAAAATGACAGGCTCGGGTAAAACCTACATTAACATGACAGCTGTGTGGGAGGGAGGGCAGAGAAAAGGGAACAGTTTTTAAAGAATCAGAAGAAAGTCAGAAAGGAACAGTCTGGGGTAGTCATGAAACCCAAAGAAGGGCTGACAAGGCTTCACTGATGCACAAAAGAACCTCAACTGCCATGGGATCAACATGATCCCATTTGGGGGCAGCTATGATGACAGAAGCAGTGACAGTGCCAAGTACTGCTCATTAAGGAGTCATTGAGTGTTGTGAGCTGGCTGCCAGCAACTATCATGGCTGTGAGTTGAAATCCACAGTTTAACCAACAGCTTGAGCTGAGTCTCAATTACCTGATTTTTGCCGTGCAGCTTGCTGAGTATGTCCAAGGGCTGTCTGCAGCTCAGACTTCTCAGACACCAGAATTCCAATAGTCTGGATGTGAACCTTTGGGAAAGAAAAATCAGCTCGGTGCAAAACTTCTTTGCTTGCAACTGTAACAACACTGTTGCCATGAAAGGATAGATGAGTGAAGGTGAAGAGCTCTTGCAGTGAAGTACAGGCTGGCTGGCTGACTGGCAGTCTCCTGAAGGAAAGACTCATGGCTTCCATGACACAGACTACAAGTGATCAGCAATCCAGAAATCAGCACAAGCCAGGTGATAGGACTGTGTTGGATACTTTGCCTTACCTGCAGCTGCTCCCTCAGTGCTGCTTGCTCTTTAGAAAATTTCTGTTCAAACTCCTTCTTTTCCTGTATAAACAAATGATGCCTATTCAGCACAAAAATGCAAATAGTTAACCCTTGTTGGTTTATGTCAAACTAAAAAAGCAACAATTCATTGGCAGTATTTCCAACTTCTAAATGATACCAGTAATTTTAAGGACATAATTCAGTCTCCCATTGTTTGGACTACTACATTATTTATCCATCCTAGCATGGCAGTGCAGCACAGCACAATCACTACTGGACACGTGGCTGTGTCTGGAAGGCAAGCTACTGGCCTGAACTGTAATCTCTGGCCTCCACTGCACTCCTCCAGTACTTGAAAACATTAGCTTTTGTCAAAATAAGAATGCAACCTGCCAGGCCTAACTCATGAAAGCAAAATATTCAACCTTATGCTACAAATTAAACTAAATCTAGCGTCAGACAAGATCACACGTGTCTGTCACAACCCACTGTGCTTCCTGCTCCTCAGAGAAACAGCCACCTATTTCTGTATCCATCCAAACACAGGCCACACTTTACCTTCTCCAGCTGATTCACTGCTTCTTGGTTCTGCTGTTTCTGTGGAAGAAAACTGATGCATCAGTATTAAAGCAAAATCCTCTCATACTACTGAAACACATTCTCACTTTAATGAAGCAGAATACACGCCCAACTGATGGAAACAATTTCCATTATCCTTTCTGTAGAAGAGTAGGCAGTTTCTCTTAGCTATTAAAAATAACAGATTTGAGGCTCCCTTCACCAATATACTTTATATACTTTATAAAGTATGTTTTTCACTGCTCAGTACCTTCCCACAGGTATCCCCAAATACCACTACTGAAACTCCTGTATGCTCGTATCTGAGCAGCCACCAACTTGCATCCCACATCTATAAAATTAACTGGGTAATCCTGGTATATTGGGGTAGTCACCAAAAGTGCTTTAAAAAAAACAAACAAACCCCTCCAAACTCATTGTCTTTTCCTGTAAATGAGACCTTAGAGCCTTATCCCTCTTAACAACTGGCCTTTAAGCCCCACAGAGCTGCACGTACATTGGCAAGCTTCTGCAGAAGGTGCTATGAGAGAGAGCTGAAGCCAAATGCAGAGAAAAGGGATAATTCTGTCCTAGCCAATTTCAGTCTTCTGGGTGAAGCTGAGATTCTCTATGATTCTAAGTATTTGGAGACTTGCTGATTGTACATATTGCATCTTTAGAGAGGAGGTGAAGGAGACAGAAGTGGCAGCTGTCTACCCAAGCTGCCACACAAACTGTGCTGCTGTGCTTCCCATTTGCTGCTGTTGTCCCCCTGACAGTTTTCTCACAGATGCTTCATAAGTAACACAATTAGTACTTTCTCCCCTTCCCGAAGTGTGGACGTTGGCCAAGCTACTATGACTCCAATGCATTTTGAAATATGACTGCAGACAGGAGGGTGATGAGTCAGAGGGTTTGGTTCTAGCAATGCCAGTGCACAACATAACCAGAAAAAGCAAAGGCAAGGGCACAAATACAGCCAAGGCCCTACAGCATGCCAGGCAAACAGAAAAGCAGGCAAACAAGGAGAATCTTGGGAGGGCAATGCACTCTAGCAGGTAGCTCTGCACCCCAGCTAAAAGACAAAAAGAAACAAAATGGAACAAAAATAACCCAAAACCAAAAATAAACCAGCAAGAGGGGTCATGGGGTACACTGGGAAAACTGCTGAACTTTTGGGAAAAGTGTAGTTTGAGAGAGGAACAAAACGGGGAAAAGTATTTCACACAAGAAAGGCTCTCTTCAGGCTGGAACAAGTCCACTTAGCTGCATTTCTTGCAGTGTTAAGACTGAAGGCTGAAAGGCAGCAGCAACATGCAGGCCATGGGACAAAGCAGTTCATTCATCGTGCCAGGAGAACCCGAGGCTACGATCAGAAACCAGCCCCAGGCTCTCCTCAGACCTGCTGCTCCCACTCTGCTGCTGTATTTACAACAGCAGCACCACCTGCAGAAACAGGTTTTCACACTGCTGCCAGCACCAGGATTCTGCATTTCAGGGATTCAGACCAGGACCAGAAATAGCTGTTTTATCAGGATGCTCATCATCCAGGGAAAGCCTGATGAGATGGACAGAGCACAGGGGAATGGCCACCACCAGACTCTGTTCCTGGCCCCTCAGAGGAGCCAGTTCATTCACCAGGGGACTCAGACTTTGCCCATTTTGTTCCTTACAGAGTGCTGTGTAAGCAGCCTTCCTTGTGACACTATGACAGAACCCATAACCCTGCAGACACCCAGAGAGCATGGAGGAGCAGCAAAGACAAAACTCGTTGGTTGGATTGTTTCTTACCAATTCCTCTATCTTTGTAACGAGCTGTTTGTTAGTTAGATTGCTGGAATCCAGGGCTACTGCCAGCTCCTGGTAACGTGTCTGATGGGCACATGCAGACAGGAGAAAAAGGAAGGAGCAGAAGGGGAGGAAAAAAGCAATAATTAAAAAGGACAGAAAAATAAATCATTACCACAGTTGATGTCACCAGATTCTCCAAACAAAACAAAATCTATGGTTTCAAAAAAAGCAGCTGGGATGCCAACATATTTTATCCATCTCTACTGAGGCTTCATTTTGACACAAAAGTGAATCAGAAACGAGAACTGTGATTGCATGGAAGCCAGATCATCCCCAGTCCCCCAGATGGAAACTCCTCCAATACCTGCCTACCACTATTGATCACAACTGCCCAATTATAGCAGAAGATGATATTTGACAGCAATGGATGTGAGCTATGCCTTCAATTAGGTCTCATTAACACTGCTGTAAGCACAGAGCCCCAATAACTGATCAACAGCAACAAATAAGAAGGAAAAAAAAAAGACTTGAGAACAACTTACTTCCATTTCCTTGATGTTTGTGGAGGGAACGGCGCTTTCCCCATTCACGTATGACGTGGACTAGAAGTAAACCAGCCAAATAGGTCAGTTTTATTCCCCAAGGCAACAAATCACTACTAATATCACAATAATACTTCTTATGGCACCTTTTGCTTCAAAGTACCACAGACAGGCACAGAAAAACTTTTCTGGCTAAGGACAGATGCAGATCCCTACTGTGACAAGCTGATGTGAACTATGCAGATTTACTCTGTATTTTTTTTTGCCACTAAATCATGAACACATCTTTCCATGAATACACACTGTACATTCATCCCACTCTGCTTTTCTTCCTACTGCTGAAATTTTACATTCCTAAACCAGGATTTTTTGCTTCTCAAGGCTTAAATATTGCATTGTTTAGTGGGATGACTGCAGACACCTCTGAGATTGAAAAGAGTTTTCTTGAGCTGACTGCTTACAGCTCCACATCAAACATGAAAAGAATTAACAGGGCCAATGGATCAAAAGGAGGCCGTACCTGAGAAACCAGGCCATTGAGCTGCTCAGACAGCTGGCGGAGGCTTTCTGTTGATGATAAAGACCTGGGAACAAAGAAAGATCTTGTGATGAAAGTGTCTCCCAGAGAAAGAAGTCCCCAAATCAGAGCAGCACTGGGGAGGAATAAAACCTTAAGTCTGTTGTAATTGGGTAGCGAAGCTGTTTGATAAACACAGAGACACTCACCTGTTCTCATCCAAAGCATTTTTATGATCCTCAGCTTCATGAATCTGTGGATTGAAACACAAAAACTTAAGAAGCCTGTAAAAGAAGATGGGAGTCACATTTGTGGATGTGTCACTAAGACTTGATTACACCTGGGCTCAGGTTCCACAGTACTTGTAATTACTGCCTCCCAGAGAAAGAAGAATTTAAAACCATCAGCTCATTCCTGGCTTACACTTAATTTCTTAGTGCTGTGAGCTTGGGTTGCTTGGAATGGAGAAACTTAAGCACTATAGGCTTTATGTTTGCTGTTACAATTTATCAGTATAATCAACACGTTACTTTGCTAGAAAAAAATAACTGAATCTTTAACTGGTGAAAGGAAACACAGATTGATTTTACTGGAGACCTTCTGTCTTTAATTAAAGGTACTTTCTGCTAATGAAATAGGAGAGAAGGGGAAGGAAGACAGCTCTGGAGGACACAGGGGCATGTGCGCACTGGTGGTCTCTGCTCTCACACAGACAATGACTGGATGGAGAGTAAAGAATGCAGTTTTAACAGGACAAAACCTGAACTAGTCATGTCACATTCATGAAGATCATCTTTCTCAAGATAATAAAAGTGGTATTGCTAACCAACATTCAGTGGTTCCGTGGCAATACTGCTCATTCACAAACCTGTGTCAGCTGCATGCTGGCAGGAGCAGGCAGAGCAGAAGCAGAGCCAGGCAGGCTGCTGCTGTTAGGGAGCACAGGGGCGTCGGCAGCGAGCTGGTCAGCGTTACGGGCGGCAGCGTCACCGCCAAAGTGCGCCTGTCACAGAACACACCACAGGTTACACCAACACCTCACCTGCTCCCCTGCCCGGCAGAACCAGGCAGATCCCAGTCACTCAGAAACACCTGGAAGGGAATTTGTCTTCTCCCCACAGAGGCGACTCCATCAGCCCATGAACAAACACTGTCCCAGACCCATGCCCTCTCAGAGCCAGCCCGAGGAACCGGTGTCCCCGCATCCAACTGGCTCCTGTAGCACGGGGCAGTGCTGTCACCCAGCCCCAGCTTCACACACTAGAGTTAGCAGCAAGGACTCGCCAGAAGCAAGCAAGGGCAAAGCCAGATGGTAGGCACTGTGCTTTGAAAAGCACTACTTTCAAGATGTGTCTGAGGAAAACATGAATCTCTGGATGCAGATGAAGATGGGAAGGAACAGGTTAGTGACGACTTGAAAACTGGGTTAGTGAAACTCAAATGCTCTGCCTAAAACTCAGTGAAATGTGTGGCATGCCATGAACCACAAGTTTAGGAGCAGGACATTTATGAAGAGGGCAAACTCGGTGTGGCTGGGAGCAGGTGCCCACGGCCCCCCTGGAGCTATGAATGCCATGACTAGAAGAATCTAAATGGAAAACAGAAGGGACAAAAAAGTATTTCTGGACAGCAATGCAAGTTCCCATCCAGCCTTCGTGGGAGGATGGAAAGTATCTGATGACATCTCTACCAAGCCACAGTGAACTGGACAATTTCATCTCTCTTGTGCAGAATTGGAGAGCCAGAGGCCCAGAGCAGTGTTCTAGTGTTCTATGGCAATTAGTTTTATTGCATCATCCAGCTCCAGTCAGTCATCATTTAACAACATTACAAACCAGATGAGATCATTTGTCAGCGTTCAGCCCCACCAATGTATGTCAGCTCTGTTTTTTCCATCTGAAAGAGCTCCCTCTTACTGCAGTCACTTCCTTCTTGGCACTTCACAGGGAACACAAGATCCTTCTCCTGGAATTCCCTGTTTACCTGCTCAGCATTTCACTCAGGAACCAAGTGGCAAGGAGGATACAGTAACAGTGAAGGCATTTAATGAAAGCAGTCTGCTGCAAGGCTGCAGAAGGAAACAAACAGAACTTTCTCAATTTCCTTTTTTTCCTTTAACTTCTGCTCTCAAGGAGCAATATAAGTTAGGGCCTTACAGGAAGGTCAGGAATTCCCTTACTTCTTCCAGCTACAGGTTAGTTTACTGGTTCAGACTCACCAGTAAAGAACATCAGATGGACAGGAAGAATATTTGCCCCAGTACATCTCAAAAACGTTTCCTGAATTTGTCACGATGAGGACATTCTTTTTGCTTAATGCTTCAAGATGGAAAAACCAGTAACATGGCTCAACCAGGAGAACCCCTTCCTTCTTCCTCCACAATAATCAGTTTTTTTTGAAAAAAAATAAAACAAACTAAAACTATTTTAAAAGCTGAATTTGTTGGAAACAAAGTTAGAAGCAAGACCCTTATCTGGAAATTACGCATTGTGAGTTCTAATTATGTAGAATTAAAAGTTAGTAATTCTGCTCAGCTTAGCATATAGTAGGATCCATTTGCTTTCACACAAAGGCTCCTGTTTTACTGGGTTTTCTGTGTTCCAGAGCCAAGACAGCTGAAGTGGGTGAGATGGGAGGGGTCTGCCTCATACCAAGACACCAATGGCAGCAGTGGCTCTGATGCTAATGATCAGCTTTCCTGCCCTATTAGCATCAAGTGAGTTTCTGAACAGCATTTTCCTGACTCAGGGTTTTTACAAGACAGAAACTGGAAAGAGAAATCTTTCTCTCACTGCATATTGCAATTAAATATCAGTTTTCAAACGATTCCTAAAACTTCAGGCACAATAATCTGCCAATTCCAGTATCAGTTTTCAAACCTTCAGGCACAATAATCTGCCAATTCCATAATAGCCAATCGTATCAAAATGTATCTCTCCATGCTAAGGAAACAGGAAAAAAAAAGGGAAAACAAGAATGAATAGAAGTAATAAGTTCTCCATTTTTGGAGCAGGACTAACACACAGACACAGGCAGGCCTGCACTGCAAGACCAAATGCCATCTCAGGAACAGCACTGGACATCTTCATCTCACCTTCCAGTGGGACACAAGCCTCATTCTCTGAGATCTAACTCACACTGAGCTTACGAGTACTACCCAAAACCATGGCAGTCCCCGTGACAAGAGTGAAACTTCAACCAAAACACACACTGTCTGGTGCTGGACAGGCACAGCCAGCTCCCCTGAGGCTGGCAACATATCCTCCAAGTCACTCGAGTCCCACTGATACACAACCTTTGCTACACATACCAGGTCCAGCTGGAGGAACTTTCTGCTGTTCACTCAACTGCTGTGTTATCACACAGAAAATGACAAAAAGGGATACAAAGGCAATTCAGAGTGAAGTCCACCCTGTTCTGCAGGTTTCATTACATCTGTCTGGTACATCTGGTGATCATTGTGGTTATATTTATTGCTGGAGACACATGGATATGCAGTCAATATAATAATGAGTTACATTATGACAATTAAATTGAAACAACGCTAGGGAAGTAAGCTACCAAAATTATGCAAATGAAAAGCAAAGCTTTGGTGCAGCAAAACTGGAAGAAAATTCTGGGCTACATAGTTTGACTTCCCTGAGTTTCTATCAGAATTTGAGCCTTATTTAAGTAAGCTTAACTGTCTGAAGATAATTTTACAATAAAGACTGTTTGTTTACATTTGCTCCTGAACACGTTTCTGCTGTTATTGGCACACTTCTTGCCCTTTCCTCTTCAGGAGCTTGGGAAGATGAAGATGCTAATGCCTGTAAATGCTTGACTTGAAGATCTGCCTTCCTACCTGGCCATATTTAAAACCACAGCACTTGCCAGACCATACATCACCCGGGCAAGTCCCATCACCTGCCACAGAACGGGTCGGCTGGAGGAACAAGGCAGCTGCCTGCCTGGAGACAAGCAGAAACGTGCCCTTCAGAAATGAGGCTCGAGGAACTAAAGCAGTTTAATCACAGAATGTTAGGGGCTGGAAGGGACCTTCAGAGATGATCAAGTCCAACCCCCATGCCGAAAAATACAAAGAAATCTTCCTAGTGCAGTTTCCCTCAGTGGTTCAGTTAGTTTATTGCCTCACCCCAAATTCCTGGATGTACTGAAAGCTCAGCTATCTCAAGGAAGAGTTTTTGACAAGACTCACTTTTTCACATGTTCAGTTTGACACAAGTCAGATGGAAACAAGCACTTAGGAGCAATGGAAACGCATGGTAACAGAAAGCTCTGTGTTAATAAAAACAGCAACAAACCTCAAGCAACTGACAGTGGATATGTCAAGACAAGGCTCCATCTGACAGATCAAGGTCAGTGTAAACAGAACCAGGAGCATGCAGTAGGGAGAGCAAGTCACTGCAAGGGACACGAGCACTGCCTCACCTTCCTCTTGTCCAATGAGGGTATGGCTACCCCATTGGAGCGGTTAAGGTCTGACACCAGCACCTTCAGAATGTTCTGAATCTAAAGGAGGCGAAAGAAAAGGGTAAAGAAAAACAGCTCAGAAAAGGACAGAGAGAAAACGTCAATCAAAGGCAGCCAAAGAAACCAGCATCCTCCAGCTCGTTCAGAGCACAGACCTGAGAAGAGCAGCTCTGGACACAGCCAGGGCCGCACGACAGCGCCGTGTGATCCGACACAGCTTCACACGTACCCCAGCTCCAGCTGCAGGTACATAGCTGCAGTGTAGCTGTAGCAGCTACACCCTTCAGCTGTGACCCCAGCAGAGCCCCTTCCTGGCTCCAGTCATGTCATTTGGGACACCAAAGCCCAGTGGCAAACGATCTGGGAGCAACAATGACACTCACGTTCTCTGGAGGCTGCTGCTCATCGTTGGTGGGGGTCTCAGGTCTACCATCCTCCTTAGTTCTGCGCTTTTTCTTAGTTCCTGCAGCTGCTCCAGGGTTATTCTTCTGCTGATATTCCTTCAGCTGTGAAAAAAAGAAAAATCTGAAGTCCAAACACAATAAGCCTTCTGAGTATAATGTAAAAAAAAAAAAAAAAAAACGTTCTCTGGAGGCTGCTGCTCATCGTTGGTGGGGGTCTCAGGTCTACCATCCTCCTTAGTTCTGCGCTTTTTCTTAGTTCCTGCAGCTGCTCCAGGGTTATTCTTCTGCTGATATTCCTTCAGCTGTGAAAAAAAGAAAAATCTGAAGTCCAAACACAATAAGCCTTCTGAGTATAATGTAAAAAAAAAAAAAAAAAAAAAAAAAAAAGCTCCAAACACCACTGAGTAAAAAGATCAAGTGTAAGGACATGAGAAACACTCTTCAAAGAGTTTGTACCTTTGGAGGGGAAAAAAAAATCAAAACAAGTCCAGAGAAGCCTAAAGAACTAGTGTGACAGGTTTATGACAAGAGGCTGAGAGTTGCTAACGTTCAACTTTTGTATACAGCTGATGAAGTTTTTGGGAAACAGTTTGATGGCCCATACTGGAACTGAAAGAAGATGAAATATTTTGGGGTTTTTTAGAGTTCTAACTAAGTGCAATAAACAAAAATTACTAAAAGGGCAATTACTCATGAATGCAAAGTGAAAAAGCATTGCCTGCCAGTATGGTCTTCCACTCTGTGAAAGATCTGAAGAAGGAAAATTACCATCTCCACAGGTATTAATATGAATACTGTAATAGATGAATTCTGAAGAGAAGCAATCTACAACTGATTTTTAAATCGTACCCACTTCACGCAGGCCGAGCTACTCTGATAAGCTGTAACCTGAATCCTGCCAGGTCTTCCGGCATTTTTGTGTAGGTTATCAAACCCTTTCGCCGCACACTCAGCGAGCCTCGGGCAGTTACGTAAAGTACTCGCTCCCACCAGCCCCGGCGCCCACCGCGAACACAACACCCCGTCCCCCGCAGCGCCGGACAGCGGGCAGGCTGCGGGGTCAAGGTGGGCAAACAACTCCAGAGGAAGGAGGATCCCATTATTCGGAGGATTTCAAAATGGAAGCCTGAGCCGCTCCAGGACACTTTCCCGTCCGTATGACTTTGACACTGAGGCGCACCCCGCCGGGACGCACGGGGCCGAGACACCCCGGGGGAAAATTGGGGGAGGGAGGGGTAAGAAAAAAAGGAAACGAAAAAAAATAAGAGGAGGTGGGGAACGGCCAAACGAGACCCGGCGGACCGCACCGCGCCGCACAGCGACAGCCCCGGCCCGGCCTC
>NW_008612911.1:0-2247 GCF_000691845.1 Merops nubicus
TTTAATAATAAGAATAAAATTTCCTTAGGCTTTGCCTTCAACTCAAAGCAGATGTGTGTGAATTAGTTGGAAAGCTGTGGAAGACAGGCAGTGGTATGCAATGGGACAAGTTTTGGGAAGCCTTTAGCCACGTTACCCTGACTAGTGAAGGGCCATGCATTCCCAGTGGAATTACACACCCTGCTCCTGGACAAACACCAAGTGCCTTTGTGGTGGGTGCTGCCTCTCAGTGAATAAGCAGCCTATTAATACTGATTAAGCTGCATGACAGAAATAGAACATCTTCACAGGACTGGAAGCTGCTTTGCCAACAGCACTGTGCTGGGGACTGGGAACTCTTTCAAGCTACTTATCATGAATGAATGAGGATTATTAAGTATAAATATTTTCTTTCTCTTAAAAAAGGATGGTTCTGCCAGTCTTGCTGATGATGAGCTATAACAAGATATGTATTAGCATTTTTGGTGTTAGTTATGTAACATCACATTGGCCACTCGTTCTCTTTCTCCCCACCTCAGCCTTTTTCTTTTCTTTTAATATTTTGCCCACCTTTAAGTTAATGAGTTGTGGAATTCCACAGTGATTAATGTCTGTTTAGGCTTGTAATTCAGCATGTCTACCAAGTGAGATCATTTGGTACAAGGCAAAGGAGAATTGTGCTTGTTCTTGGATGGTACGAAGAATGCAGAAAGGTTTATGTAACATTTTCCAGTGACAGTAATAAATAATTTCCATATCTCTGTTTATATGTAACATTTTCTTGGTTTGCACTGTAAAAATTGGCTATTGAAAGCATTTACTCATGGCCTTTACTTAAAAACTGGTATGACAGAGCTAAGCTGATTTTTTTTAAACATAACAAAGACCAGCAATAAGGAGTTACCATTAAAATATTTATTGCTGATATATTAGAAAAGTATTTTGTAAAATAAAAAAGTAAAAGAGTAGCAGTAAGGAGATTTTCTAGAAGAACCCTGAAATAGAAGAATATAGATGCCCAGACTGTGTTTCCTCTCTTTTAAATACCCTGTATTTTAAGGGCATCTATGTAGCACTGAGAAAACTAGAAAGAACTGTACACTTTCAGGACTAGTGTGTAATACTAACAACTGCATCAACTGAAAATGGACCCAGAGAAGTCAGAGAACCTGGAAATAACCTGAAGGGAAGTCTGAACTTGTAGACTGAGTTAGACGTGCTGGCAAAGGAGACATCATCGTGCCAATAAGGCTTAAGCCATAGGTGAAAATCTGCAGCAATTAGAAAACCAGCATGAATCAGAGGGCACAGCTGAACAGTTCCCTGCTTGTGCCAGCCCTGGGCATGCCAGCAGCATTCTCTGGGAGCACAAAGGTGGGGCTGCAGCCATCTCCCCCAAAACAGCCCATGAGGCTGGGAAAGGGCTGTGGGAAGCTCACGCTGTTCCACAAGTGAGACATGGATCAATAAAATAAGTTATGTGTTCAATACCAACAGATGCAGAGGTGCAGAGGTGGAAGACTTAACTCAGATTAAACCACTAGTATTGTTAATACCTGATTTTCTACTTCAAACTATTCTAGTATCTCAAACAGCAGGTAGCTTCTGGATATTGTTTTCCCCAGACCATCAGAACTGAAAGGAATCACAGTTACTATGGGACTTGGCAACTTTCTGGAGGCAAAATTCAAACTTTTTCAGTTTATTCAAACTTGTTTCTTCAGAATCTTGTTCCTGAAGAGCTTTCATTGGACAATGGCTGCTGACCATCATTTTTGCTGTAACCATCTTTGTATTTTTCATCAGTTAGTTTTGAGTAAGAAAAAAGAAACTTCACACTGGTTCAGCCAGTTAACCTGAAGTCATTCAGTGGTCTGAAAATCAGCTTTAGGTTAAAACAAATGTATTTTCTGTTGACAGCAAGAGCATTAAACTGCTTGGAGAAACTGGCAGGATCTAACATTTCCCAAACTCTCATGGCTCCCGGAACTTTTTCAGAACAAAACTTCCTGGGTGAAGTGGTTTGACATGAGTGTGTGTGGGGAGCCTGAACCTGATCTCGTGTATCGCTTGCAGGGCTTACCCTCAGCAACGTCCTCCTCATTCTCCCAGGTACTCCAATGGTTCCATTTTCCTTCCCATACCATGGGAGCCTTCCCCAGGAGCACACCAACATTGCCTAGGAAATTTCCACCTCGATTTCTGTCTGCAGTACTTCTGGTCTTTAGGGTCCAAAAGCAAACATGTCAAATGGTTCTTTAACTCTTT
>NW_008612911.1:2265-3630 GCF_000691845.1 Merops nubicus
TTCCCTGGAAGGAAAAAGTGGAACAAGGTGAGATAGATTTCTCTCTCCTTTTGCTCTGTTCAGTCTTATCTGTGATTACCATGTACCACCTCTTGCTATGCTGTAGCAATGTATAGAATGAAATCTTCCCCTTTTGATGGAACAACAACAAATCTGCAGGGTGGCAGAGCACGAAAATAGCAGCTGACAGACCTTTTATATTCTTACACATACACACAGAGAGGCATGGATCTTAGTGAGAATGCTTGCAAGATTTCCACAGGATAAATCATTTGAGAACAGAACCAAGCCCATGCCACTGAGGCTTAATTAATTGCATTAAAAATAATCATTTAATTATCAACTGAAATTAATGGGTGGAACAATTTCCTGCCACCTGCTGCATGAAATTATTTTCAGGAGAGCTGAGGCATTTTTTAAAAAGGCTGATAAGGAGTTTGAGGATGATGTTGTCCATGACTCCTGAGCCCCCAGTGTCACACTGCTGACCCACAGCCTCTCTCCAGGAGAGGACTCAAAGCTGCAGAGTCTGCAGCCTGGTTCTGAGTGCTGTTGGCTGCACAGAAGCCACCACACACTGAAGATCCTCAGCTGCTGCTGAGCTCTCCTTTACACAACGGTGGTGCTCTGTCTCTCCTGGCTCTCTGGGGCTGTTTTCTCTTCATGCTTTGAAATGGCTCCACTGATTCTCTAAATCTGCTGTCATGCTTAAGGAAAGTTATAGCTTGACTTTTTGTATAGATGTTGTGAAGTGAAAAAGCAGTAAAGAAGAAGCGAGTAGGAAAGAAATCCAATTTAAAAGGGGTGAGAGAAAACGGAAACGTTGCATAAAGAGCAAATGCCTGCTTTGGGGACGGCGTTTAATACACAGGGACCCGCCTGCTGGGTCCTCTTCTAGGGCTTGTGTCCCGCGGGGAAGATCTGGCACTGCCACCACTAGAGGGGACCCTCGCATTTAGCTTACAGACTGCTGCCTCACTTCATCACAGCCGGTTTGGAACGAGGGCTGTCTCCTAGAGAGGCCAGGCAGAGGCGTTTCCAAAAGAGACTGAAACCATTCCAGGTGTATTTTTACAAACGGGATGAGTACTTAAAGATTAAGCTATTTTTAAAGGACAACTAAATGAAACTTGTCCCATCCAGGTAGTGGTTTATTTGGGTTTTACATCTATTTTATTTTTTTTCCTCAAAATAGTGATCACTAACTGAAATGCTTCATTTTCTCAGTGTTTACATAATCAAGATGTTTGGGAGTTATTCTGGATCTAGAAGCTATTTCTAAAGGACAACTAAATGAAACCTGCTCCATCCAGGTAGTGGTTTGAGTTTTACATTTATTTTTTTTTCCTCAAAATAGTGATCACT
>NW_008612912.1:0-5941 GCF_000691845.1 Merops nubicus
TCTATCCCAATTCATTTCAGTTCTGCCTTGGTTAGTGACAACTACTTTCACAGCCTACTATACCCTCCATCAGATTTATACCTAAAAGACTTGGAGAAGTAAAGAGGACTCTGCTTTCATCCTGGTACTAAGTGGTTTTGGAAGGGAAAGGTTATTGAACTGCAGTTGTATAGTAGCTTCTGCCCCATTTCATCACTCAGTTTCTTATTTATTTTTGCATTTTGAACTTGTAAATATTTTCAGTGGTCTCTAGGAGATAAGTTTATCAGGTTCTCTAGGAGATAAATTTCTTGAATAAATGACATAATAGCTTGGTGGTTAGCATGTTGTCTTGGAATGTTGAGGAAAGTGGTTCAAATATCTTCAGGTGTGAGGGATGCCTAAAAAGGTGAAATCCAGCAAGTTAATTGATCCCACAAGGATAATTTACTTTAGAAAAAAGAACAATTCTGTTCATCTCTTCCTCATTTCAGAAACTCCAGTAGCAGAATTCTGAGTAGATTATCTCACCAAATTGTATTAAGTATTCTCTCACTGACACAAAATAATTATTTGTCCACAGAGTGCATTTTGTGCTAAATCTGCCTATATCAGATTCAACAGCTCTTTGATAACCAGTATTGGAGTCACTTTGGACTCAGCACCACCTGTCACATTCTGTTTGGCTCTAAAGGTTTTGGGGCTTCTCAGTTTCTATGGTGAATCTAGGCATGAATGCACAGAAACTGTGTGTTAGAAAGCCAAAATCAAATTATAATATATAAGTCTTCATTTCTCAGCACTAACTTCATTTCTAAACAGTGGAGTACTGGGAAAATTGGGGTGACTCAATCCATTTAAATGCCAATGTTAAGCAGGCAGAAAGTCAAGTTAAATCCTTTATCACTTTAGACAAATTCAAGAACTGGCATGTGAGGAGCTTGCTTTTACAGTCTTTAATGAAGGGGAGTCAGAAATAAAATGTTTTCTAAACAATTGCTATTACCTATGAAATATCTTCAGTTCAGTTTTCCAGATTCAGGAATATCTTTGCCATAGATGTGTCTTGATCCAGCTGTATCAAATGGCAAAAAAAAAAAAAATTTCCTAAATATCTCTCAAGATAAGATAGAAGCAAATGCAGCTGTTGCCCTGGCAGCAAATAAGAAAGGAGACTGCATAGTGTTTTCTGTGCCTCACATCGTGTGATACTGAGTGTGCATTACGTGGGGTGAAACATTAACTTTCTCACCAGTAATCTGCCTCATCCCTGTTTTCCAATTGTGTTAAAAGACTCCAGGTTCTTTTTTCTAGGACCTAATTTGTCACTTACTGATATGATTAATTTCTGCTTTTATACAATTCCATCACGATCTCTGTAATTTACAGTGCACTTCAAGTGCTACAAGAATAATAATTGCTTGTTTCTCTATGGATATTTAGAAGTCATTGTTAATATTTTACCTCAAAGAGCAGAACTTCACCCCACCCCATTCATTATTGCTGCATGTGCAGAGTGGTCAGTTCTTAGGAATCACATCCTGCATTAGCTGTGAGCATACCAAAATGCTGTGCAGTTAGCACTGATGACTACACTTGTGACAGTCTTTAATGCTGAGGTTCAGGTGATCAGTCTTAGGAGCTATTCAGCAAGGAGAGCTCAGACCAAAGTGGGTTTGTTGCCTCTCTCTGACTCCAATTTTGAAACCTTATTTTACAAGCCATCCATTTAAACAACTTCCAACTCAGTCTCTGTCAGAAACAACAGAGGAGGGAAGAAAAAAATGTGAGGGGGAAGTTACAGGTAGGTGTGTTATCCTGTAGTCTGGCTGTTGTTTAGGGTTTGTCTTCTCTTTTCTTAGCTGCTGCTTCTTTCCTTAAACATAGCCGTTTCCCAGCTCTCAGGTTTGTGCTTAAAATCATAGAATTGTTTTGGTTGGAATAGACCTTTAAGATCACCAAGTCCAACCGTTAACCCAGCATTCACAAGTCACCACTAAACCTTCTCCACTTTTCAAATACCATGGAGAGTGGCTTGGCAGATACATCAGCGAATTCCCTCAGGACTCTGAGATGCATCTCGTCAGATGCCATAGACTTATATATGTTCAGGTTCCTCAGGTGGTTACAAACCAAATCTTCTTTTATAATAGGAGGGACTGGTCCCTGTGCTGCAGTCTGTAAACTCAGGTGGTAAGAGAAAAGTGGTTGCCAGTGATGTCTGAGGCAAAAATGTTGTTGATTACCTCTGTCTTCTCCTTGGATGTTGTAACCAGCTTGCCAGCCTTGCTCATCAGAGGGATACACTTTCTTTGATCTTCCTTTTCTAGCTGACATACCTGTAGAAGCCCTTCTTACTATTCTTTGTGACCCTTGACAAGTTCAGCTCCAGACGTGCCTTGGCCTTCCTGATCCCATCCCTACACAGCCATGCTGCAGCCCTGTTCTTTTCTATAATGGTTTAGACCCAGCTTGGAGGTGAACACCACATGTCCACTTTCTCACGCCTGTCCATCCCCAAAGCAGGAAAGAGAAAAGGGAGAAAATACAAAACACCATGGACTAAGAATTTAATGCAATAATGCAAAATGAGCAATGAACAACAGTAGTAACGATATGTAAGCTAGTTGTACAAAGAAACAGAGCACCATGTTATCTTGTTAGCTCTGAATGGAATGGAAATGATGGAACAACCCTGGATAATGTGACCCTGGACCTTCTGTCACAGGCCTGATGTCAGCATGGTATTGAATAACTTATCATCTGGTTCACCTGTCTATCCCAGCTGTAGCTCCCTTCCAACTTCTGGTGAAAACTAACCCTATCGTAGCCAAACTAGAACATGTTCCCAGGATATCTGTCCCTGCTTCCACTGCCTGTGCAGTTCTTTTTTGCCCTGTAGTTTAACCAGAAGGTCTCAGCTAAGCCATGCTGGTCCTTTACTTTCTGGAGAACTAGAGCTCTTGTGCTCTACGAAAAGTGTCCTTAAAGATCTGCTGGTTCTGTTTGGTTCCCTTTTGGGCCATTTCCCAGAGAGTCTTATTAACTAACTCCTTGAAGAGCTTGAAGTTTGCTTTCCAAAAATTCAGGATCCTGACTTTACTCATCACCTGACCCACATCCCTTAGGACTGTGAACTCCACCAGTGCATCATGACTGCAGCCCAGGCTGCCTCCCATCTTAACATCACCTATTAGCTCACTTGCAGCGGTGACCGTCAGGTCCTGGGTAGCACCCGCCCCTGTCTACTACCTGGTTTAACAAGTTCGCAGCAAACTGCTGCACCACACTCTGGCTGAAGCACTACACTCTGATTGCCAGCTCTGGTCACTGCTGCTCCCCAGGGGATTTTTTTACAGGTGTGGAGGGTAGTCTCGGTTGCCCTGGCAATGCCCAAACCTCATCAGCATTTTCCATGAGAGCTGCCAGCTCCTGATGGGTCTCACCACTCCCCTGGAATTTTGCTACCAAAGGAGAACCTCAGGAAAACCCCTGTATGCCAAATTCTATCTCTGTGCTGAGGGTCAGGCCAGCTCCAGAGCAGCTGTTCTTGGCAATCCATCGACTCAGGTTCCACAGCCAGTTCCTATAATAAATTGATTACAAGGGACCAAGAAGGAGATCTTGCACAGTTGGCATTAGGCTGACTACAGAATTGTTTATACAGTTATAACTTCTTAGGGTGCTTATGTTTGGGTTCATAACAACCAAAAACTAAAATCTGCTTGGTGTGCTACTGTCTCTATGGATGCAACAGAACTCTGCTTTAACTATAGAATTCATTATGATTACAGTATTTCTTTCATTCAAATAGTTCAACAGTACTTTGTTTTATTTCAAAGTGGTTTATAAACTCAGTGATTTTGCAATAGTTTTAAAATCTGAATTCAGTGAAGAGCACCTCAAGGGCTATGCATTGTGTGAACTGTGTATGCAATAACTACACTTGAGAGAAATGTTTCAGAGCTGAGGTTCATTAAAATATCACATTACACAGCTCTTCAACATTTAATTTAATTTCTATTCATGATTCTGAGACTTTTTTACTTTATTGTATGCATCACATTTAGCTATTTTAATAATTCATCTTATTTTCATACCTGCAATTACTAGAATTCACATATAAAATATATCTTACTGATGCTGGTAACTGAATTTCCTTTATGATTCATTTACTCAGGAAATTACTTTAAGGAACAGTTTATAGCGATATAGTAATAAATAATGGAAACTGTTGTTTTCTGACTGCTCATTGCTAAGAAAATATTCTTGTCCATAAAATTACACTGCTGACATCAGCTGAAATACTATCCCCCAATGTCTTGTTTTGCCACCTTTATAGGTGTTTTTCACATGCAGTACAATTCCACTGCCATTGAAATAAACAAGATTTTTACCACTGCTTTCAGGAGAGTAACAACAAGTGACAAGGTACTACTCTATATGGAAATTTGATTAAATCTGGTTTTGTTTTCTGAGTCCAAGTTTATTGATTATTTCTGGAAGATTGCCACATCATTTAGTAACCAGATTTAAATATTACACCCTGAGCATTACAGGTGAACATAAACTGAGGGTGATAATAAAGAAAGTAGAGCTAGGACATGGTCATATGTAAAGGAGAGATCAGAATTATGAAATCATTAAAGATATCTGCCATCATTAAAGACATATACAACATACAAATTACGTTATGAGATTACAATGGAAATTGTTGGGAGAATAATGCAGTTCAAAATTAAAGAAGAATCTGAGAAGTAAACTAAAAAACTCTTTCTAGTTTCAGTAATGCATCAACATCTTTATAAATTAATTATAACTACTAATAATAAGGTATGTGTTTTCTCTGTGTAGGTAGATCTCACAACTTTCTTTCCCCTGTAGGTAAAACCTATAATCTCCTTTGTGAGAGCCATGTTTGAATGTAGCTTTGATTTTGATTGATGGAAAGAGAGGAATTTCATTAGCATGAAACATTTATCACCATGGTGATGTGAACAGCCATAAAGGTGACCTGGTTAGAAAAGGAAAATTACTGAACAGGAGAAAATGCCTGCCAGCCTGGGAACTAAGTCTGGATCAGAAGCATCCTTGAAAAGTGCAGCTGGCCTCTTTGAAGTGCAGCTTGGTATCTAGAAAACAGGGATATCCTGAGATACCACCAATGAGCGTTAAAATAAGGAGCTGTAATGAAAACTTATCATCTGAAAAGGTGAAAAATAGTCTGGAAAAAGAAGAAAACAGACAGGGAAAATAAAAACTAGTCTGAAAGAATGGCAAACATCATCTCTTTTCTGTTACAGGTGAAAACCAGAAATTAACATTATCTTCTGGCTGGTTGAATTGTTGGTGCCCTGAGACCTCTTCTGTCTCTTTTTAATAGAAAGAACTTAATTTTTAGCCAAAATGTAGTGTCTCTCTCTGCAAACTTTCCATGCTGCACTTTTTTTTTTTCCCCTAGTGTACTGGGTTTTGGTAGCAGAGGGACTGCAAGGGTGGTTACTGTGAGAAGCTGCTAGAAGCTTCCTCTCTGTGCAATAAACTTTTTTCCAGGGACATAAATGGAAAAACAAACAAACAAACAAACAAACAAACAAACAAAAACAAAAACAAACAAAAAACACTAGTCATTTATTGTGTAATCTTTGTACATTTTAGTAAAAAACAGTTTATGCAGATTTTTTCCTTTTTGTTATGATTTCTGCCATTTCACTTGGCTGCCTTTAAAAAGAAAGACAATTAACGTAATTATTTTGTGCATTGAGAGTTCTTTACTGTGAATACATATGAGAAAAAATTCACCTTGTTATTACTCCCTTGCCTTTTTGTCATGCATACTGTAGTTAAGTAGAGATTGTTAGATGACATGCTCTATAAACCTGAAAATCTAAATTATCTCAGGAATTTTGAGCTCTCCTCTCCTCTCCTCTCCTCTCCTCTCCTCTCCCCTTCTCTTCCCCTC
>NW_008612912.1:5980-24871 GCF_000691845.1 Merops nubicus
TACAAATGGCCAGGGGAAATAGAAATATAATAATGTAATGTTTAGACAAGTTGTCAACTACCAGCTTTGATAACAGATGACTAAAACTAAAGGGAGGCAAAGAAATATCTGAAGATATTAAAATTAATAGATTTTCAAATGACTGTGTGATGACTAGGTTTCCCTAAGTTTCTAAGTATTTATTTGGTGATAGACTCTTTTTTGATAATAAATGTACCAAACCAATTCTATGGACATAATGTTGTAAAATAAATATTTCACAGAAACCTATTTAGATGTGTTACCACCTCAGAGATTACACAGAAAAAAAAAATAAAAAATAAAAAATAAATGTGCATGGTTTCTTCCAAATGGATCTACAAACAATCTGAAATGGTAAATGAGGGTAAATTGCTAAGCCAATAAGAAAAAGTCACCCTTCAGAAAAACATCAGAAATTAATTTATGATGGTGGTATTTTGCTGGTTGAGTAAACTGTTTAGAATGCATATTATTTACATATTTTATGTAATAGTTGTGCATGCCCTACATATATTCAGTGCCATGTAGTATGTCAAATGCAGTTCTAATTCTCTTGTAACAGAACTAAAACGTCTGTAAAACAAGGGAGATTATAACCACGAATTACAGAGGTGGCTGCTGCATTTCAAGGAGATTTCTGTTTCTTGAGAGAAAAGAGAGAGGTTGGAAGAACTACCCCAAAGTATAGAAAGTGAATGCTAGCTTAGTTTCTGCACTTACACTCACTTTATGTAAATACCCAAATCCATATGCAGCTTGAGAAAGAACACTAACTTCATTAGTAAGTTATATTCATAATGTAAGTGAAGTTCAGAGGTTTTGTCCTTATTTTATTTATCAAATGAAGCAGACAGGTTAGGAAAGACTCAAAAGGTCAGCTCCAAAACAGGAAACAAAACCCTGCTAGGAAATTACAATTTGGAACAGTAAGTAAATTGATCCAAAGGCTTCTAAAACTTTATATAATGCTTCCATCGAAAGGCATACATCTTAGAAACCTTTCTAAGTAGATGATTTTTGTGTTGTCTTCATTGCTACTTTTTTTCTCTTTGAATATTCATAATATCAAGACTCTGCTAACAAGAAAAATTATCTAGTTTCTCTCTTTCATGTCAATGCAAGTAATTTCTAAACAGGATGTTAGCTTAGCGTTACATCAATAGGCTTTACATGTCTGCTACAGAAGAAATCTATTGAGTACACATGACAATAGAAAGGGCTCCTGAGGATTATATTGTCCTAATGAAGGAGAGAGATGACAAGATACCTTTGTGCATATATTCCCAAGGCCAAAATTTGTATAATGATTTTATCTTTGTTTATTAAAAGAGTGAAAGAAAATGTACGGGTAAAAAGAAAAAAAAATCTTTTGTGTCTGTTAACTATGTATTTCCCCATTCAGTTCACACATACTACAGACTGTTAAATAAACTTAAAGACTCAGAAATCAGCACACAATTTTTCTGGCCCTTACAGTCTTGATTTCTTCCTTTGGTAGGGACTTCATGCTTTTTTCCTCTGTATGAGAGAGGACTAACTGGATTTGTCAGAGACTCCTTGAGACAGAACATCACACCAAATATTTCTTCAAAAAAGAAATTCCTCAATTCAGAGGAATTTACCTCTTCAGAAATTTACCATGGGAATTTCAGAGTTTGTTTTTATTCTGTTTGTTTCACATATGTTTGTTTCACATAGCAACTTCTTTCTCTTTAAAGGCAAACAAATTTTGAAATGTTTCCTTTAGAGTTAGAGAGTTAGAACATACCACAAATCTGTTTTAAGCCATGTGACCAAGTGGGATTTAAAATCTTTCAAATGTGAAGCTCTTTTCTTTTCTTTTCTTTTCTTTTCTTT
This sequence comes from Merops nubicus, assembly GCF_000691845.1. NCBI lineage: Eukaryota > Metazoa > Chordata > Aves > Coraciiformes > Meropidae > Merops > Merops nubicus. Next base: position 7,859 of record NW_008612912.1, read on the forward strand.
TCTTTTCTTTTCTTTTCTTTTCTTTTCTTTTCTTTTCTTTTCTTTTCTTTTCTTTTCTTTTCTTTTCTTTTCTTTTCTTTTCTTTTCTTTTCTTTTCTTTTCTTTTCTTTTCTTTTCTTTTCTTTTCTTTTCTTTTCTTTTCTTTTCTTTTCTTTTCTTTTCTTTTCTTTTCTTTTCTTTTCTTTTCTTTTCTTTTCTTTTCTTTTCTTTTCTTTTCTTTTCTTTTCTTTTCTTTTCTTTTCTTTTCTTTTCTTTTCTTTTCTTTTCTTTTCTTTTCTTTTCTTTTCTTTTCTTTTCTTTTCTTTTCTTTTCTTTTCTTTTCTTTTCTTTTCTTTTCTTTTCTTTTCTTTTCTTTTCTTTTCTTTTCTTTTCTTTTCTTTTCTTTTCTTTTCTTTTCTTTTCTTTTCTTTTCTTTTCTTTTCTTTTCTTTTCTTTTCTTTTCTTTTCTTTTCTTTTCTTTTCTTTTCTTTTCTTTTCTTTTCTTTTCTTTTCTTTTCTTTTCTTTTCTTTTCTTTTCTTTTCTTTTCTTTTCTTTTCTTTTCTTTTCTTTTCTTTTCTTTTCTTTTCTTTTCTTTTCTTTTCTTTTCTTTTCTTTTCTTTTCTTTTCTTTTCTTTTCTTTTCTTTTCTTTTCTTTTCTTTTCTTTTCTTTTCTTTTCTTTTCTTTTCTTTTCTTTTCTTTTCTTTTCTTTTCTTTTCTTTTCTTTTCTTTTCTTTTCTTTTCTTTTCTTTTCTTTTCTTTTCTTTTCTTTTCTTTTCTTTTCTTTTCTTTTCTTTTCTTTTCTTTTCTTTTCTTTTCTTTTCTTTTCTTTTCTTTTCTTTTCTTTTCTTTTCTTTTCTTCTCTTCTCTTCTCTTTTCTTTTCTTTTTTTCTTTTTTTTTTTTTCTTCTTTGTTCTTATCTGTTCTTTCATTATGGGACAATGACAACTGATATATTATCTATTCATCCAGTTTTTTACAGACACAGCTGAAAAATCTGAGTGGTGTATGCAAAACCATATATCCATTGTACCTCTCAAATAATGTTTACGTTCAGCAATAGCTGAATTCCCCAAACATTGTTGTCTTGTCATCTACTTAATTCAAGATGCTTTAAGGTATGAGAAACAGCTATTTAGGCTGGCAGATATGATGAAGCACCTGCAGAGACTTGTGTTCATCTAGAAGAGCAATATATGGCTAAATAGCATACCTTACAGCATATCAAAGCACACAATATGTTTACTGTTAGGCAGCTGAGTTCCACCCTTAGTTTGAGGGAAGTTGAGCTTCCTTAAGTAAATAAACTTATTTGTACTTTATTCAGTCTTCAAGCTGTTGATACAATCTCTTCAAAGACTCTAAGAAAAATGTGAAACAATACATGCAATATCATTAAACAGGCTACAGCAATGATAATGAACAACTTACAGCTTATAGTTAAGATAGTATTCAAAATGATGAAATACATGGCTTTTTTTATTTCTAAAACTATATTAGTCAAATATTGAAATCATTCCACAGAGTTATAATCTTACAACACTACAGGGATGACAGAAGTTTCATGGAGGCTAGAGTTTAATATATACAAATAAATCAGATATTAAAAACATGATTTTTTTTTTTTCTTTTAAATGTCTGACAGAAGAGCAAGGTAGAAAGTTAGCTACCTCCCAGTCTTTGACAAAAATTTACTAAAGTAAATTAGGTTTATTATATTTAGCAGGTGCCTGCCTGCTGTATCTTTGCATTGTATTTTAGCCATGAGTTTTATACTGCGGAAATTCAGAAGTTCTTTAGCAAAAGTAAGTGAATGATGCAATTAAGTATTGGCTTCTAACTGAAAAAATTAACATTTATTCTCTAATTAAGAAATGATAACTAAAAGTGCACTTCAGCATAATTACAAGATGAAGTGAGAAACGTCATAGGACAGAAGATTAATAGACAAGGTTTCTTTTTATTTAGTTTTGGTGGCGTTTTTTTGTATTTCTGTTACTTGTTTATGTATGCTACCTTTGAGTCTCATTTTATGCTTATCATAGCGCAAACAAGTCTCAGCCAGAAATTGGTAACATCCAAGGAAACAAAGGAAACACAACATTTCCTCTCCACCAGCTGTACCAGCATCCGTGGAAGGCAAATTAGTGCTTACTCTGAACGTTTCCCTGTTCTGTGTTGCAGTTCAAAACTGGGTTACCCAAGCTATATTGAGGACCTCTGGCTACTACCTAATGCAATACCTCTGTTAAGCATAGAGCCAGCAAGGACAGGTTGTTGAGAACTATGTCCAGTCAGGTTTTGAACATCTCCAAGGATGGAGAGTCCATGACCCCTCTGGCAGATCTGTTCTAGTATTTGACCATACTTACTATAAAAGTGTCCTTTTGTGTAGCTGTTATCTTTCTTGTATTTCAGTTTTGCACCCATTGTTCTGTCAGTAGACACATTTGAGAAGAGTCAGGCTCCATCTTTCTTACTGCCTTTTCCTAAATCAGGTATTTATACACATTGATTTGATTCCCATTATGCTTTGTCATCTCCAGGCTAAAGAATTGCAACTCTCTCAGACCCTCCTTGTATGTCAAATGACCCAGACCCTTTATTATGTTAATTTTCTTATACTGCACTCTCTCAGTTATATATTTATATTTATTTGTATTTTTTAAATTTTGTTATATCCATGCTTCTTTTGTAGTGGGGAGCCAAGAAGTGGACACAGTACTCCAGATGTTGTCTCACTAGTGCTGAGTAGAGGAGAATAATCACCTCCCTCAGCCTGCTAGTTACATTCAGCTCTGGAAACCACTGGCCTTTTTTATGACAAGAATGCATTGCTGGCTCACTTCTATGATCCAAATACATTCTTTTCTCTGAAAGCACATCTAGATTTTTAAATCCTTCTATATGTCCTCCATGCATCTTTCTCCAGTGTACAGGCAGTTCAGAGAGGCACCCAGTTATGTTGATTTCAAGGTCTGTTATAGACAACTCAATCAGGATGAAGAAGAAGATGAAGCATTTTACAAGTGTCTGGCAGAAGTGGCAAAATCACCAGCCTTTGACTTCTTGTGTTCTTGACTTCAACTTACCAGACGTCTGCTGGAAGTACAATACAGCAGAGAGGAAACAGTCTAGGAGTATGTGGAAGACAACTTCCTGACATGGCTGGTAAGTGAGCCTACCAGAGGAGATGCCTTGCTAGACCTGCTGTTTACAAACAGAGAAGGACTGGTGGATGATGTGGTGGTCGATGTGGTGGTCAATGTGGTGGTCAATGTGGGCAAAGGGGGTCAGCTTGGGCTTAGTGTCTATGAAATGATAGAGTTTTCAGTTCTTGCTGAAGTACAGAGGGCAGTCAGCAAAACTACTGCCAAAGACTTCCAGAGGGCAGGCTGGCCTGTTCAGGACATTGGTTGAAAGAATGCCTTGGGAGACAGTTCTGAAGGGCAAAGGGGTCCAGGAAGGCTGGACATTCTTCAGGAAGGAAGTCTTAGAGGCACAGGCTGTTCCTATGTGTCATAAAATGAACTGTCGGGGAAGATGACCACTGTCATAAAGGATAATAATTTTTACAAATTCATTAACAACAAAAAGAGACCCAAGGACAATCTCCACCCTTTAATAGATGTGGGTGGGAATATTGCCAGCAAGGATGAGGAAAAGGTGGAGGTATTTAATGCCTTCTCTGCCTCAGTCTTTAGTCTTTAATAGTAGGACTAGCTGTTCCCCCCTGGGTACCCAGCCCCCTGAGCTGGAAGACAGGGATGGGGAGCAGGATGAAACCTCCATAATCAAAGAAGAAATGGTTAGCAACCTGCTACATCACTTAGACACGTTCCCAGTAGATCCAGGTGCCTAAAGCAGTGCCTAGAAACTGCCATGCACATTGTTGCACCTGTTTCTTGCCCGTTAGTTGATGCTTTTGTAAGCATAATAACAATTTCATGGGTCATAAAAAAAAAATAAATCTAGAAGTCTAAACATAAATACTGAAATCTATAAAGATTTTGCACATTGTATTGATCTTGCCTAATACATATACAAAACTACATTCAAATGAAAATTGCTAAATTCTGTTCATAATCATTACTGAGAAAGAAACGGGACAGTTTTTTACATTTTTGCTTGAAGTTATGAATTTTATTCTGAAAAGCACCTATTACTCTACACTGAATATAAAGGAACTTCAAACAACCAGTTTCAAATGTAGACCTCTTATTCAAGTTATCTAAAGCTCATTGTAATTCACCTCAACTTTAATGTGTGTAATACTTTGAATTTAAGCCTCAGTTTAAGTAAATTCTTTTCAATGAACTGGAATGATGACTGCATAGAGGTGGAAATCAGCTCTAGATGCAGCTGAAGCTCTATAGTCTTGACGCTTTTGGTTTTGCTTTGATTTTTCTTTGATGATTTAGGGCTAAGTGATAGACATAGGAATCTGGCATTTTTTGATATATCCCAGACATGCATGTAAGCCTGGCAAGAGAGATTCTCTGATCCATTAGGGAACTTATTTGCTACCAGAGTGGCATCTGATGGCTGGAAAGGATGCTAAATAAACCACATCCAGAATGTAAAGAACTGCTTATGTATTAAGTATAAAATTACCAGGCAAAGCCCTTCTTTTGTCATCTGAAGAGCTCATTAGATTCTACTTTATTGACTATGTTGTAATCAATATCTACTGACTGTAAGTTTGACTAATTTAGCACCCAATTTTAATTTAGCATCTATCTCATAGACATCCTGGTTTAAGTTTCTGAATTTGAATCTGATTCCAGCTCTGGGTTGTCCCAGAATACAAGTGATAAACATTATGATCTGTTTGTATCAAAGAAAAAAAAAATCTGTATTGTAATTATATGTATGGGTCTTGTAGAAATGAACAAACAAGAGTTCTCAATAGTAAAATCTCTAATGCCACATCCACAGAACTTTAATCAGTGACAAGAATGCTGGATCTCAAGGCACATACTTTTAAAGAAAAACGTTTTTATTCTGAGGTGATCTTACTCTGTACTGATAAGAAATGGAAAGTCAGGCCACCATCCAGCTGTTACCCAAACCAGATGAAAAGTACCATTTTTTGGCAGTGTTATATTTCACCTCTGATGTTCTGCAATTGCTAGTAAAAACCTTTTACCCAGTCCTTCCAATAAAACTCCCTCCATTATACATAATGCTGTTAGAAACATTCTTTGCTACCTTTTACAACTCTGCAAAGTTCACTGTCAGTCAAAATGTCAGGTAAAATGGTCTGCTTTGCTCTATAGAACGTAGTTGACATTCCTGGAGAAAGAATAAATGTCTGCTCTATACTTTAGGCTTCCCTTCCACTAAAAGACATTTTAAAACATCTTTAAAGAATATGACTGAGAAGCATTTAAGTTCTGAAAACAGCAAAGCTTGGAAGAAATGATACCTGGCATTGTATGCTTGTTATAAGTATTCAGCAAAACAAGTATGGCTTATGATGATCAGTATACTGTGAATAATGTAATTTTCCTCAAACAAACTCTGGCCAAAAAAAAAAAAAAAAGGTCATGGCATTAGAAAAGGCTTTTAAAGTTTCTGATTTAATTCACTGGAGTTTGAATCATGAGGGCTATTATAAAGCAAACCCAACCTTTTGTTGTAAGTGTAAGATCATGCAAATACAAGTAATCTAGTGTTTAAAAAAAAAAAAAGGAAGCCAAAAGTTAACAAATTTGAGAACAGTAATATAACTAAGAATAGAAGATGACATAAACATTATATAAGTCCATCTTTTCATTTATTAACCTGTATTTTTCATCTCCAACTCTTAAAAAGTCCTTTGCTCTGCCAGTAGGAAGTCTGCAAATCACTTTGGAACAAACGTGTTGCTTAAGTTGAAAAAGGAAAAAAATAAAGGGGGAAAAAAGGTTGCTGTTTTTTCAAGATTTCTTTACTGTTATTAATAAGGTTGTAATTAATGTTCCACAGCAAAGAAGTGTCTTCTGAACTTTCACTGAGAGAAGTACAACTAACTAATTTAGGTATATGGAGAATCTGTTTCTGTGCCTGTTTGATGGATTTTCTGGAGCTAATGGGATACTTTCTAACGTTCTTTTTTTTTTTTTTTAACTAATAATGAACTCTTTTTTTGCTTTTTATTTTTTTGTTAAAGTAAATTCTTCTTGAGGGAAGAAACTTGTTGCCTTTGTTGGCAAATTAGCCGGTCCTCTGATACATGGCTGTAGCAAAAGGAAGTTGAAATGCCATACTAAGTTTACAAGAAAAATATATTAACAAAAAAAAAAAAGTGTCAGAAGTAAAAAAATACCAGCTATCTTTTGTAGAAAAACAGAAAAAGTAGTTTTGACACATCCTCCATTTTTTTCCTAAAAAAAAATAAATAAATAAATTTTCCATTATTTTAAAATTAAAAATTGGTTATTTTGAAATTTTTAAAAACTGAAATAAGCTACTTTAATTTGAAAAAGGAAGGTTCCTCATTTAAAACACATAATCTAAACTACCATAACCACTGATTTCCTGAGGGTGTTAGCCCCTACTTCTAAACATATTTACAAGTTGAACTTTTTGACCTTCAATATGTATTTTTGTGGTAAAGCATACTTACAATTTTGCTACATGTGAAGTTTTAATTTTTTTTTTTTTTTTTTTTTTTTTGAAAAAAAAGAGAGAAAATGAGCCTGTGCAACGCAAAAAGAGCTGGTATAACATACTAACATGATTTCATTTTATTGAAGAGGAAGACTGCTGTATGTTTTACCAACAGGAGCTTTTGATAAGCCTTGATCATCTGCTTTATAGTAAGATGACAATAATACCAGATGACACAGGAAATGACAGTAATCAAGTTTGGAAGTAATGAATGTAAATATGGAAGTGTGCATTATTGCTTATGTACACCCTGTTCTGTACAGCCACTGGAGACAGTGACCAGTGGAGACAACAAAACGTGGATTTTTGACAAATTATGCAAAACATAACAAAAAATGGCAAATATAAGCAACTCTTTTTAAGTTAATGAAAATAACATCTGCACTGGGGCATACTTCATGGGTCTACCAGTGTAGAGTTTATTGAGTCCCGAAGCAAGCTGAGAATAGCTACATGCAGATGTTCTTCAGTACTGTATATCAAGTCAGTATAATTGCTACTTTCATCCTAATAAAGCTCCTCATTTCCAATTATATTAATTTGTACCTTTGTTTTTAGCACAGAAAAGTTCATTAAATAGTTCTAACAGAGGACAGTTCTACTTCAAAACTGTGACACAATATAGACTAAGCTCCTATCCAAAACTGGATTTTTTTTTTTTTTAATCTCAAAGGGATAATAATAAAACAATAAACATTGTTTTTTGGGTTTTTTTTTGGGTTTTTTGTTTTTTTTTTTTAAATATTTTTCTTTTGGTTCTACAAAACATTAGCCAGAAAAAGAGAAATATATAAAAATCAAATGGAATATAAGTGGTTCATGATCTCTGGGACAAATGAAATCTCATGAAGTCAACTTTAAAATGATTTTGTTTTAGTTGATTGATTTCATACCATTAATTGAAATTCTTACCAGGCCTGTGGAATTTATAACTATCTGCTTTTCATGTATATTCCCTGTAATCAAAAAATGTACAACTTCAAGTTACAGTCTTTCCTTCTCTAAGATACTTACACATGAAGCTCTTTGAGGCTTCTCTTTTCTCAGGAAACAGAAATGTGACTTTTTGTGCTTCCCAGTGACATGCAAATTACTACTTTACATTATAAGGGGTGTAAAACATCTGCTACTCCATCAAATTTGGTGGTGACAAGCCAGATTAAAAAAATAATGTTACATACGCCAGCAAAAATGTTCAGTGCAAGGTGCTTCAAATGAAACCAGATTTAAAAAATATAAATATTTTTCTCTAGAGACAATGTAGAATACAAAGAAAAATGTACAGTAAATTATTCATCCTACATGTATTAAGAAAACTAACCTCTCACTCTGCACTGACTATAAGAGCCTAAAGAAAAAGTTTAGATCAGATGCTTAAATTTATTATCTGGTATGGGATTCAGTACACATCTAGGGTAATTCTAAGTTACCTGAAGCATTTTGGTGACCTCCAATCACTGCTCCAAAAAGTCATGGGTCTTCCATACAAATGTCTCATACAACCTAAGATTTCTGAAACAGCAGCATTTGTTACATAACAGACTCAAACCTCTGTTCTGTCCTTCACTGAAAACATAAAGAAATAGATTCCTCAAAATCTTTGTCACCTCATTTTAGTGTTGATAACTAAATTGCCTCACATAAATCATGTCTTACTATTCTTCACTGACTGCAGATAAAACACAGATCAGAAACTGACAGCTATTTTGTGATCATGATAAAGTAGTTGAGCTGAACTTCAAGCCTTATTCTAATTGACATAAAACTATACATTGAAAATGGTGTCTGTCTCCTGTAGATGAATGTAACCTTTATCAAAAGTTCCATTAGGTCAGACTAACACAATTGTTATTCTTAGTCTTACACTCGAGTCTCTTTTATTTATTTTGATGCCAGGACACATAGGTTGAGGAGGACAAAGAATATTATTATTATTATTCAGCAACTGACAAATAAAGATGAAACTGAAAGTTAACCTTTTTTTTTTTGTAGAATAGGGCCAAAAAAACAACCTTGTGGAACAAGTCTTGGAAAGGATTAGATAATGATAGTAAATTAACGTGCTTATTTGGCAAGTTCTTCCACAGTTACTTGATGTCATTAAAGCATCATGACTGTGTGGTTCCTTCATCCACTGCACAACTGGATTAAGTAACTGCTATCTCCTGTTAATTTCATTATGTTCTCCTAGTATTTTTACATGCTTTTAGAGAGAAAATGTAATGTAAATACATTTCCTTATTGCTGCCAATTGATTCTGAATAATCCAAGCAAGCCACCTGAGTCAAGGTCATCCCACTTTAGACATATGAAATAACTACATCTGTAATTTATTACTGAAGACCATGGAGAAAGTTATTCCATCAGAAGAACTGATGGATGTATGAGTATAGTCCAACTCTATAAACCTAAGGTAGGTACTACCATGTGAGGCTTCTAGTATATTCAAGACATATAGAGGGCTGGCAAAGAGAGTGCATGTCTTTTAGGAGTAATGGATGTAAATAGATTTAAAGTCTTGCATCAAATAAAAAAGCTGTAAACTCCCATGTTTGAAAAAATGGATCCTGCTGTGTGTATTGGCTCTCTCCAGTGCCTGGATTGTCTAAATGATTTGCACTAGACACTTCTCTTTGGTGCCAAACATGGTTGGAATCATTCTGAGCCCAAGGCTATATATAAACATAGAATGGAATCAGTGAAACACTTGTCCTTTGAGGATTTCTGTAATTAACAGATTTGGGAGGATAATGCAGTTCAACATCTGATCTGGTACTGGAGAAAATCACATTTCAATATGCAAAGTAGCTGCTTCTAACACTTCATAATCAGTGCAGGCCACCTAAATTACAAAATGAAAGAATAATTTAGGTTAGAAAAGGCCTTCTTAGGTCACCTGTTCAAAATTGCTCTGGATGGTAGTAGCCCTGTCCTCCAAGGAATCAGCAATTGCCCAGTTGGGTGTATTAGAGTCTATTCCTTTCCATCCTTCAAGCTGCTAATGAAGACATGAAATAATATTGGCTTCAGTATCCATTCCCACTATTAGTCAGCCATCAATGGAACTTCAAACTGTTAATCATCAGACTTTCAACTTGATGGTCCAGTCAATTTTCCACTCAGCTAGCAGTCCACCTTCCATCTGGCCTCAAATACACCATGGGATATCATCGTGGGAAATACTCAACAGTCAATCAATTACTCTTTTCATCTTCCTTATATTTTCTCCACAATTCATGGGAGAGGGGAGTGAGAGTCAGAGTAAATGTTTGGCAGCTGCCTGGGGTCAAAAAACCACCCTACCTGAATACACAAAATTCAGTACTTTTCTTCTGCTTGACAAAAAGTCAGATCTTGCTCAATATGCTCATGTAATTAACTGAAATCCAGATGTATACTAAATATGATTTCCTCTATTTTAAAGACACTTTATTTTTGTGGTATACATTTATAATTATTTCCCAGTGACTTCCTGGAAAGCTGGGCCTCAGCACTGTAGCTGTTGCTTGGAAAGATACATGCCCGAACCATAAATGCCCCCCTTTTTCTCCTTCTTTCCTTGAGTCCTAATTGCTGAAGCATGATGTCATATGGTATCAAAAATCCTTTTGGGCACTTGGGGTCACCTGTCTCATCTCTGTCCCCTCCAACCTCTTGCCCACCCCTAACTTATCAATTTAATAGAGTCATAGAATTGCTTAGGATGGAAGAGACCCTAGAGATCATCTAAACCAACCTCCCTGCTGTGGGCAAGGATGCCTCTCAATTAGGCTAGGTTATTTGTGGAGTGAGGGAGACTTAGAGAGAAAGCCTTGACACTGGGCAAGGACTATTCAGCAATAGGTGAAACATTAGTATGTTTTCAGTGATGTCTTAGGCAGAAATGCAAAACACAGCTCCACATGGGTTACTATGAAAGAAATTAACTTCATCCCATACAAATCCAGTACGAATACATTCCCCTTTGTTCTTTGTTTCATGTAATCAATTAAGAAATATAGTTGTCAATAAGTTAGACAAAAGCCAGTCTGCTCCTTCTGATAATAATCACAGTCAGATACTAATGAAATGTTATGAAATTCTACCTAAGACAATAATGTTCTATATACATGGAATGATTCTCTTTCGATCCTAACTTATTGCAAGTATATGGTGACTGTCTCTGTTGGTTTCTATATAAAAAAAATGGTCAAGATAAAGCATTTCTGGAACTACTTATTATCTGATGAACATAATTGTCTGGGGAAAAGTGCAGATGGTTGAAGCCCTTCTTGTATCCATTAACACATAAATGAAAACTAATTACAAACAGGAATTAATGCTCTATAAAGCAGATGGTAAATTAGGTAGTTCTGATTCAGTGTCTGTAAAACTTATAGGTTTTACTGACCAATTTATTTCCAACAAACTCATTATAGAAATAAGATTTACCCAACAATGAATAAGATTTATCAGAGTTTAAAATAAAGTAGTATCTAGTTTGCACAGTTACTGAAGAATGCACTTAATTTCCTTAAAAATAATATCCTGAGAGGAAGAAATGTTTAAGAAATATCTGCAATAAATGGTTGTGGCTAGCTTATAGATACAACTCAATATATTAGGGCTCTTCATACTGAAAAAGAAATCACTTTGGGGAAGGAGGTATGCTAGATTTCCATAAAATCTTGAATGGCATGAAAAGAATACAAAGGGATAGACAAGAATTAAGGTTTATGAAAAAGAACCAGGTTCAAAACAGGGAATAATTAAATGTTTCTTCATGAAAAGGTAGCATATGTATGGAAGTCTCTGACAAAGGATATTGTTAGATACAAAACGTTGATATGGATGTCCTGTCAAAGTTTTTTCCAGCTTAAGTCACCTAAGTTACCATGTATAAAGTGTTAGTTGAAAAATTCATTACTTGAGACTATTCTACCAATAAGTTGATGATGGAATGGGAATTATTGAAGCAAAAATATGATACTTCTGCCACAGCAAGAGGATGAGGTGACAGTCTGTGAACAGAGTGACAATTGGTGTGCAGCAGGAGCAAGAACTGTCATTTGGACTAGTCATTTTGAGAAGCAGTCCCAGAGGGGAAATTCACCTTTCACATATCTCCATGTTCAGAGTATGGCAACAACACACTGAGAGAGAGATGACTGAGAATAGGAAAGGTCAGCCCTTAGAGGTGCCAGGCTCTGCAGATCTCAAGAGTTCTGACCTCCTTGGTTAGATGATAGCTGTTGTCCCACTGCAAGGAGGTCCCAAAGGTATCACGATGCACAATCCCACATTACACCTGCCAGGTATCTAATGCATAGCTGTTCAGAGTGGTGCACTTGCCTGGATCCACAGGGGATTATTGCTTAGGCAGGGACGTTTCTGCATTGCAAGTATAGTGAAAGTGGTTGTGAATTATCCCCTTCTTGGCTGCAAACTTTTCCCTATACAAACAATTATGTTATATGTGAACTGACATGTCTCATATCATCCATTGTGCTATCCACAGGAAAGGTTCAGAGGCGGAAACAACAGCACCTGGAAGAATAAACTTTTGAAGATTACTAAAACAAGAAAAAAACATATCAGGGTCAGGAAAATTCCAGAACTGAAAACTGTTGGAGATTTGGAAAGAATCATAAACGCCTCTCATGTTAATAGTTTTCTGTAAGCTCATGATCATTATGAGATACAGGATATTGAGCTAGATGGAGCCTTGGTCTGAAGCCAAACATAGTCATTTGTGTATTTCTCAAAGAGAAAAAAGAAATATCTGATTTTATGCAACATTAATCTCTGAACCACTAAGTACACTTAACTTGTTATAAATCTGCCATGAAATTATCTGTGAAACCTTCCAACATTTTTATTAGAGAAAACTAAAATTTAGAAACTAAGGTCATGCAGAAAGTGAAGTAGAATGTCCTCAATGAGCTACTCACTTAATATAAACCTGCAGATCTTGGGGATTATTACTAGATTGTTGTGGATTACTATATTTTGTTTATGTACAGCAGGTTTTTTATCACCTTACTTTGAACACTGGTGTTGAGGTGTGAAGACTAGACATTGGCCTGAACATCACATGAGAAACTGACTGACTTGACATGAAGAAATTATAAAATTTACTTGACACGAAGAAATGAAGAAATTCTGGACATGATACACAACAGAGCAATAAGCTGACAAAAGTTACAGACAGCTGCATGAGGGATGGATGGATCTCAGAGGTGGTTAAACGGGAGTTGTGCAAAATGGCCAAATGTTACAGGCAGCTGAAAAGAAACACTGGAGACCTTTGAAAGGCCAGCAGTGCCTCAGTAATGACCTGAATGATACTACGTAAGGAAGAGATGATCCACGTAAAGTTGATAGAATACACCAATTCTGGAGATGGTTGCTGAGTGGAAACAAAGGCAGAGAAAGGGAAGAATCAAGGCTGATGTAGAAGGAAGCAATATGTTGTGAAGGGGAATAAAAGGGGCTGGTTTTCTATAAGGAAGCCATTGGTCTGTCTGGACTGAGCCCTGTGCACCACTCTCAGTCCTGCCTTAAGCGTGGGTGTACTCTGACCTACAAGCAGGAGCAAATAGAGGAAAAATACACTGAGACCTAAAGGCTACCAGAGTTACCTTCCCCCAGTGATGCGTGTAGCCATAAAAGTGGCCTGGTTAGAAGGAGAAAATTACTGAACAGAAGAAAATGTCTGCTGTAAATACTGATGGAGATATTGCCCGCCAGCTGAGGAACCGTGAACTAGGGCTGGAAACTAGAAGAATCCTTGAAATGTGCAGATGGCCTCTTTGAAGTATAGCTGAGTACTTCAAAACCAGAGACATCCTGAGATACCGTTGATATGGATAAACCCAGGAAACTGTAATGGCAAGTCATAATCTGAAAAAGTGGAAACCATCTAGGAAAAAAAAAATTGGTCTAAAAGACCAGAAAATATTTTCTCTTGGCTGTTATAGGTGAAAAATAGAGTTTAACAGCATCTATTGGATGTTCAAACTGCCGGGGTCCTGAATTTTTTTGTGCCTCTATGATATAAGAAAACTTAACTTTTATCCAAAAAGGAGCTTCTCTCCCTGAAAAATTCCCATGCAGCACATTCTTCTTATTTCCTAAAGAGGCTGAACTCTCCACATGAACTTGCTATGAAATCTCAGACCCTTGCTTGGCACATCTGACTGATTCTAGACTCTATTAGGAAGATCATCTTTGAAGTGAGACTGCCGTTTTACTGGTCCCCCTCTGGTCCCACGTCTGGGGTTGATTCAGTTTGTTTTCCCACCTCTGGAATAACTGAGTCCTCCTCTACAATTGTTTTGTCCTCTGCTTTGGAATTTGCATCAACAATATATTGCATCCAATAGGTTTTGCTAAAAGGAGCATATGAACAGGTAATGGCTGTTTATCAGCTGGTAGGGGCTTTTTTTATGTCTGTGTGTATGCGTGTGCTTGCCTGGACCTGGCAAGCTGGTCAAAGTTTCAGCATATTCAGTTTGATCTGAAGCTCCTAACACTGGCAATGGTATTAGCCTGTCACCTGATGAATAAGTCATGCTGACTGAACTGTGGCTATCTTCTTCCCAGGAGCTCTGCAGTCTTTTTTTCAGAGTTGAAGTTGTAACCATTTGCTCTTGAATTCTGCATATTCAGTGCTTCACTGTTGTAGTGGTTTCAGCTGGGATACAGTTAATTTTCTTCATAGTAGCTTGCATAGTTTGTTTTGGATTTTAAAAGGAAACTGTTGATAACACAGGGATGTTTTAGCTACTGCTGAGCACTGCTTACACAGAGTTAACAACTTTACTGCTTATTACCTCACTCCACTGGTGAATAGGCTGGGGGTGCACAAGAAGGTTGGAGGGGACACAGTGGGGATAGTTAACCAATATTCCATACAGTATGATGTTATGTTCAGCAATAAAAGCTGGGAGAAAGAGGAAGAGCTGGACACTTGGAGTTACAACATTTGTAACCGTGATGTGATGAAGCCCAGCTTTCCTGGACATGACTGAACACCTGCCCATGGATAGAAAGTAGTGAATTAATTCCTTGTTTTGCTTTGCTTATGTGCACAGCTTTTGCTTTACCTATTAAACTGTTTTTATCTCATGAGTTCTCTCACTGTAATCTTTTCACTTCTCCCCCACATCCCACGGTGGGAGACTGGGCAAGCAGCTAGGTGAGGCTGAGCTGCCAATTAAAGTTAAACCACAACTCTATGAACCAAAGTCCTGATTTTTCAATGCCACATTTTAAAGCATGTGGACTGAGCCCTTATTTCAAAGCACAGATTGTAACTGAATTATGCATGTGGTAAATATTCCATGCCTTTTTCCTTAATACAAGCAATTGTCCTCAGAAAAAGAGCTATAGGAGTAATTTTAGCAGTCCTAAATGGCCTAAAAGTTGTCAATTACCACATGTAGATTTTAAACACCGAAACTGTCATCCTGAGGCTTTTCATATTGATTCTTCATTGTTGCTAAATCCTGACTTGCAGGGAAAATCATTGAATCCCTCAAATAAAATTGTTTCTCCTTTACATTGCTGTAAGAGTTCCTGAAACAGAAACTTAATCCATTTCAATACCGCACTACTAGTTAAGTTGAAAATTCAAAGTCCCTGGGAAAAGAAACCCAAAGAAGTTCTGTATTAAGGCATCCATAATGGTTAATATTAGTAAAATATTATTTTACTAATATTAAATAATTTTCATGGATTTCCGTATTACAGTAAGTTTTAGGTCAATAAGTATTACGAGAGTCAAGTTTCTTTACCATCATTTTAAAATAATAAGAATTATATTTAGATAATCATACTGTTGAATTCACTTTATCAAGTCAATGCTAGACTTTAACCATTTGTAATATATCAGTTTCTTACTCTTTGCTACCACTGGTCTATGTCTTTCTTCGGTCTCTGTTTAAGAATAAGTATCCATGGTTCTTCCAAGTCTGAGAGCCCACATTCTAAATGGGAAAATTTTTTTTTCTATAATTTTTCTTCTAGATAATAAAATTTTCTGTCACTGGTCCACTCCCTATTGTTATTCTTTGCTTGTGTTCCCATTGCCTTTATTCTTTCTCCTGTTGTATTTTTTTCCTTAGACAGATAGTACCTATGCTCAGCATCTTCCACAGGGGTAAACTGCATCACTGATCACTAAGCTGTCACGTAGAACCATCTTAAATACACCACCTGCCAATATTAACTGTAATTTTCTATGAACATAATGTGTGTATAGCGTAGATGAGAGAAATATGCTCTGTCATTGTGTGTCACCCAAAAAGAGGGATTCCATGCCTTAAGTGAAGCACTGTCACATTACACAAAGCAAGGACTTCTGAAGTGGGCACAAGTATGGACAATAAACACTTGCTACCTTTATAATAAAAATTAAGTTAATCACTTACGAGAAAGAAGTTCATATTTAGAATTCTTGTTTAACAGCTTTTTGGATCAGGAAGCAGCTTCTTGATTTTCTGGGTTACTCTGCAGACTGATCTTGGAGTGTATAAACTGGATTCTTTTCAGGCAAGACTTCACTGGAAGATGTGTTCCAACCTAATAAATCACAATCACTAAAAGAGAGGTTTGGTTTTTTTTTCCTGCATTTTTTTCTCTCTCTTCTCTGTGCATGTCTTAGGTTTCTGTCTTTATTTCTTCCTGATGGCCTAAATTAGTATTTTAGCTACAGCTATGCTTTCTTTGGCTTGTTCTGATTCTTGACTTAACTTCTTGATTCTTAACTTCTCCATCTGCCAGGTTTGTTGCTTTAAATGACATTTGAAAGCACTTTCTACTTTTATGTCACAAACCCCCTTATTATTTAGTGGAAGAAATCTCTAAAATGACAAATCTAATAGTTTCATCTTAAATTTCAATTAGTTACAAACTTCTTTATCTCTCTGGCTGGGGGGTGCTGAGAGGTGCCGGCGGCATGCCAGGCCAGGGGGTGCAGCTGTAGAGGCCGCCCAGAGCTCCTGCCATGAGCTCTGGCCTTTGTACAATTTGTTATATGTTGTTGTGCCCACTTTACTGCTGTTGTTTGCTGTTCCCCCTGCGCTGCTGCATTAAATTCTCCTTCTCTCAGCCCCGGGGGTTTGTATTTTTCCCTGTTTTCTCCCTCCCATGCCGGGGATGGGGGGTGAGCGAGTGGCCCCATGGTGCCCAGCTCCTGCCCAGGGCTGAAGCACCACACTGTCCTTTACTTTTTGACTTTTTAAAATCCACATAAATTTGTTTCAAGTGTTCTAATGACATGGTGACACTTAAGCAGTGCCATCATTTCTTCATTTTTTTTCCTTTGCTTTCTCATCATCTATATTATAATATGCATTACATTTGGCACATATATGAAACATTTCTCACTCCTTTCCCT
>NW_008612912.1:24902-47013 GCF_000691845.1 Merops nubicus
TCATAATCGTTATTCACGCTTCATTGTAACAATTTACATGTAGATTCCCTTTACTGCACAAATTCTACAGCCATTTCTATTTTGTCATTATTCAGTTCCATTATTATTACTTACATTATGCAGTCTACATGCTTTTTACAGAGAAACACAGAATGGTTGAGGTTATACAGGAACTCTGGATTTCATCTGGTCTGAGTAGGCTGTTCAAGAAGGTCCATCTTGGGCCAGTTGCCCACCACCATGTGCAGATAGAACTTGAAGATCTGCAAGCAGGGACAGAGTCCACAAACTCCCTGGGCAACCTGTGCTCACTAAGTCTTACATTAAAAAACTGTATTCTGATGCTGAGATGGCACACACCACATTTCAGTTTGTGACCATTGCCTCTGGTCCTGTCACTCGACACCATTGAAAAAGAACCTGGCTCTGTCTTCTTTGCACCCTGCCTTCAGATATTTGTAGACATTCATAAGATCTTCCTCAAGGTTTTTCTTTTCTGGGCTAGATAGTCCCAGATCTCTCAGCCTTTTCTCCTGTGAGAGGTGCTCCAATCCTTTAACAACCTTTGTGCTTCTTCACTGAACTCCCTCCAATATGTCTGTTCCTCTCTAGTAGAAGCCCAGACCTGGACACAGTACTGCAGATGTGGCTTTACCAGTGCTGACTAGAGGGGAAGGATCACGTCCCTCAACATGTTGGCAACACCTGCCCCAGTGCAGCCCAAGATTTCATTAGCCTTCTTTGTTGCAAGGGCACACTGCTGGCTAATATTGAATTTGGTGTACACTAGAACCTCTTCTACAAAGCTGCTTCCAGCTGGTCAGCCAGATCATACTGGACATGTAGGAATTTTTATTTCCCTTTTTTGAACTGCATAGGGTTCCTGCTATCTCATTTTTCCAGCCTTTTGAGGTCCCTTTGGATGATAGCGCAAATGGGGCATATTATGTACTCCTTCCACACTGGTATGATTTGCAGACTTGCTGGTCGTACACTGTTCCATCATGCAGATCATTAATCAAGACACTGAACAAGACTGCATCAATTTTTGGCCCCTGATATACACTGTTAATTACTGGCATCCAACTAGAGTTCATGCCACTGATCACTAACCTCTTGGCCACACTGTTAGGCTGGTTTTCAATCCATTTCATCATCTGCTTTTTTGATGGTTTGTTACTGGACCTGTTTTAAAAGTGTGATTCAGGCCAGTCACGTAGCACAGTAAGATATCTACAACCTGGGCTTCTACAGCCTTAGTGATCTGTAACAATCTGAAATTTATTAAAATGAATAGTCATGTTTATAGTGCAGTTCACCTGAAATATTTAAGACATTAATTTTATGAAAAATCAATTGCTGCTATGATGGTTTGATTTCTATTGATTCAAGGAAAGAAATCTGGATTAACATGACTTAACCTTTGTAATGCTGAGTGTCCTATTTGCAGTTCTGTAAACTTGCTTTCCTTGGCTCTATAGCTGTTGACCTAAGCATATCTGTTAAAGTGCCTCAAAAGCCTTTGGGTAGCATTTTTCCCTTAATTCTGCCAGGTTGCTGGGTTTTGGCCACCCAAACCCTCCTACTGTTGTTGTGATAGGTTCTCACGGAAGAATTTATATAGTAGGAAGCAGTATGAGAATCGTCTCTGCCCCACTCTCAATTTTCTCAGCCCTTGTTTTAGAGCTTTTATATTAGGTGAAAATCATATGTTACTGCATAATAAAGCAGGGAGTTGTCTTTTAAATGTCAACTGAGTATTAGCTACTAATACACCCACATAAAGCTTAGCAGCCTGTCAGCATGAAACACTTGGACCTCAGTAAGCATGCTGATCTGATGAAAATACACAGTGACATGGAAAAAGCATGATGAGCATAATCTTTATCACTTTTCGCATGGAGAGATTGCCCAGAAGAGATTGCTCATCTGAGGACTTCATAACTGCTTTTCCTGACTGGGCATCGTAGAGAGTTTTCCCATCTCCCCTTGCCTCTCTTTGCCTCACCTCACGTCTCTCCCTCCCTTCCTCATTTCTCTCCCTGTCTTTTCAATGGACTGTTGTACTTTCCCAGGTAAATTCACCGAACTTAAGGTCAGAAAGAAGAATTCATGTAATTATATATAACTTGGACATATGTTGAAGGCGTTAAATCATGATTTAAAGGTTTCAGGTGACACAAATTTCCTCTAATATTTAATTGCACTCTCTTATGAAACATGTATGTCCTGTTTGTGAATTTAATTCACCTAGCTTCAGAATGGTTTAGATGAACTTCTTGATTGTGCTGAACTGAGAAGGATTTTCAAATGTATTGAGATGACAGTATAAGAAGGCAAATCCATTGCAAGAATGCTGACCAAGTATATAGCAAGGTACATTTGCAGCACTTTCAAAGTAGTTGACACTTTTTTTTTTTTTTTTCTTTTTTTTTTTCCTGACAGGGGTTTATATTTCATTCATGGCTGTAAGATTCTTGCTTCATAGATATTCTTCCAACTGTCCAAAAATGGAAAAGATTTTTCTTATGCAGCTAAATTAGATTGTGGCAATCTCTCTATTTCATGGATGTCATCCAGAAGGGTAGTTAAACCTGTCATTAAGTGTTTTGTTGGATAAAGGCCTAGCAAACTTTGAGGGAACCTTGGTGATTTTCCCAAATGGCTAATAGGTTTTCCCTTTGGCCATAGTGATATTATTCACTGAATATGTCATAAGATGTATTAGGGAAGCTGAGAAACTTAAAATGTGTCTTATGGCTTTGCTTTGAATATCATAACAAAGGAAATTCTTTAGGTTAGAAGAAGCAGAAAAACAACCCCAAAAGTACAGAATTCAAACTAAGCATCCCATTGGGAATTTTCAGAAATACTTTTAACTAAGGAATTGCTAGATGCCTCAAAAATGTAGTGACTTTGGGGAACTTAAGGAAATAATGTACCTTGTAGCTTTAACGTTGCATAAAGATCCAACATAGAACTGAAAAATGGGTATCAATATACATTATGCTTCAGGCCACCCTCATCTGTATCTGAAAAGCTGCTGAATTAGAAACAGATTAAATTCTCCAACCAAAATTCACCTAATGTCTCTGAAGTCGTATAGATGAGTTTCATAAAAGTCTTCTACACTTTGTTCAAAGAAAAACTGCCCAAAGGGAACTTTCTTCTATCCTAAGACACATTTTCTTGATCAATGACACTTTAGAATTGTCTTTCTTACTGTATTGATTGTGGTACAAACTTAAGTGACTTGTTTTTGGGAGGCACCCAATTTTAGACAGCTGAAATGTTGTGAGATTAATATGAATCTTACAATAAGTGTCATATTTTTTAGACAACAAAAATGCTTTTCCTCTCTCATCCATGAAGTATTGGAAATTATATTTGTGATATGCATAAGTTTCTATCTTTCCATTTTCTCTTTTTATTTTCATTATAACATTATGAAAGTTCAGACACACCTTTTTTGACAAAAAAAATTATATAATTGATAATTGATTGATAGCTGCAGATATAGATAAGAATTTGTAAAATACCTTATATGAGCATGTATGCTCTCAAGTGCACATATATGCACATGATTATGAAATTGTTAAGATTTAACTCTGTAATTTATAAATAACATTAATCTTATCAGTATAACAAGGTAAATTTGTTCAGAAAATATGATAACTTTCCTTTTAAAATCTAACTGAATAAAAATGTCTGCATATTAGATATCAACATCCCTCAAAGTCGATGCCTGCATTTATTAGCAATGCCTTCACTAATAGTCTATTTTCTCATTGTCATTGGGGATTGCTGAAGATATACAGGCTTGCAGTCATAGAGTTTGAGCTCTCTGTCACTTCAGGCCATCCTGTGATGCAAATATAAACTAGCACACCTAAAAGCACAACATGTTTCCACATTCTCTTAATACTTTTGTTCTTTGATCATAACCAAAAATATTCTTTTGGGAGGAAAAAAAAAAAATAAAGAAAAAATAAGTGCTTAAATGGTTTAAACTGGACTAAAGTAAAATCACTCTGTGTGGGGAGAATGGAATAGCCCACTGAGACATCATCTGTTTCTCAGATACAGTTTTGTTGGTTTTTTTTTTTTTCCGTAGCAAACGTGAGAAATGGATCAGTCAGCTCAGAAAATATCATACTCTGCTGTACACAACAATACCTCTGAAACCTTCACCTGTTGAGTCAAATTCTTTCTGATCCTTGCTATAAGTGTATTGTCGCTGGCATAACTTAATGAAGAGGCTTTCTCACATATTAAACAGCAGGGAAAAAAAGAAAAGTCAGATAAAAAAAAAAAAAAAAAAGAAGAGAGGTATTTGAAAGGGTGCCAAGGGAAAAGCAGGGGTGTAAAGTTGTCCAGTGTATCTGCATAAAAGACATTCACGTTTCCCTGAACTCTGTATTCTTCACCAGCTCAAGAGTCATGAGCACTTTTCTCAGCTGCATCTTCAATTATATGAAGACATTTTTGTACCACACAGCCTGCATAAATTTATCAATGGACACCACTTACGTCTCTAGATAAGAGAAGCACCTTATCTCAAGACTTAAGTCATGAACTCCACTGTTTCTTGTAGTGATCAATACGCTTCTGTATATGCTTATGGAAAATTATTTCGTACGCAACATTAGGCCAATACTTAATTGTACTTAGTATGCAGTATTGGGCCGATTGATTTCTCCATTGATGCCTTGACTTTTAAAGAAAAAAATCAACAACTCTGCTAATATATACTACTACTATATACTACCCTCACAAGGTCTTCACTCCAGTCAGTGTCTCTTCCCTCCTGGAGACAGAAGGAAGTCAGTTAAGCAGCAGTCCATACCTGCTGTGCAGCCAGACACTAGCAGGCCTGAAGCAGGCACAAGGAAAACAAACAGCACTTCTTCATGGTGTCTCCACATATATCTATGCACAGGATGGACAACACCCAGCTATAAAAATGATGCATGTCTCACACGTTTCAAAAAACAACATTTGCCCTCTCTAAGATGAAAAGTGCCATTGCAGGATAACGAGAGAAACAAAAAGGTGCTTACTATTGTAAGAAAAAAAGTCTTCCTTGAATTCATTGCCCACCTTGTCAGTAATCACACAGTCAGTCTGAGCAATCAGGGGATCACCAGTGTTTTTGTTGGGAGAGTGATTCTTCATTCTCACTTCAGAAACCTTACGCTGTAGGTGGGATTTTCATGTGGTCTTGACTATATAGTAACTAAGAACAGTTGGCAAGCAGGCAGCAACATCTCAGTACAGACCTATAGTGGGGTACATTGTACAAGCTGCAAGATGCTGTTTGATCCCATTTTGTAGGTGACGAGGGAAGTGAGCCTTTAGCCCAAAATAAGGCTATCCTCACACAACAGGACCATAGAGACAGTAGAGCCATGACAACGATGCATAAAAAAAATAGAAAAAAACCCCAAAACTATTTATTTGCTCTTCCTAATGACAATCAATAAGTGTTGCAGATAAAGGTATGTTGTCAAACAACTGTTTCCTTACTTACAATTTAAGGCTAAAAATGTGGCATTACTTAACCCTAACAAAAACAAGCAGACAGTAATGCAGAAGCGAAAAGGAAGTTAAGAGAAAAGAAAAGGTATCACCACCCGTGTATCCAGCAGCGTTGTCCTGAGTTGAGATCCTGGTCCATAGGTGATAGATCAATCCAAATTCTTTTGTGTCTCTAGTTTTTATAGAGATTTGTCCTCCTCTGTGGGAGTGCCTACATTGCTGGGTAGTCTCTAAGTTGTGCATGCGTACTGTAGACTTGAAAATCTTCTCAAAATGAGACAAAGAGCATTTCTTGGGTGGTCATTTTCATTGAGTATCCCTGTAAAGTGTCTGAATGGTATTTGACCCCATCTATGCACGTGCTCTGTTGGAGTCAGGGGAGCGAGGCTGGTCAGCCCTGCCTCTGCTAGGTTCTGCCAGCTCTTCCTTTATCTCAACTGCAGAGCCTGCACCCATGCAAGAGCACCAGCTCCTCCCGTACCTCCACTGCAGAGCCTGTACTTGTGTGAGTTTTAAGACAAGTTCCACGTTATTGTCCCTGACAGATGCCTGCATTCTGTGTGCTGAATTCCTTGTGCCTGTGTAAGACAGGCAATATATGTATCTTTCAAAATGACACATCTACTATGCAAGTACAGATGAGTACTGCCCTTATACAATCCAGGAGTTAGTGTGTGGATGGAGGAGGTGGTAAAGACATAGCAACACAGATGTATCCCTGCCCAAACTCAGTATCAGTAGATGTCTGGGTTTAGCCCATTGAAACACACGGTATCAAGAGAGGGAAACAATTCAGCTCATATGTAGAACTATAATTTAATATACATATATTTAATCACATCATTACAGAAAAAAATACTTGCAGAAAATAATTCACATTATAAGGGAATGGATTTTCAGTCTGTTTGCTGCACCGCCTCACTTCATAACCTCATCCTTTATTAATAAGACAAAAGTATGTTTTCATTTTTTGGGAACTATGATTCACAGAAAAGATGACAATGGTGCACTTTGTGATTGCTTTATTTCCTCAGAAAAGCTATGCTAACTTAATCTTCAGCTAATGAGTTTTGTTCCCTTTTATATGAGTTGCTTTTTTTTTTTTCCTTTTCCCTTCTCAATTTTTAACGCTCAACTAAATAAATATGGCAGGTAGCAGTAGAGGTTGATTTGGAAGATTTATTTTTTAGACACAGTTTTGTTTGTTTGTTTTTTTGTGAATTCATGCTTCAGCTGAATTACTGGTTCAGCTTTTTTTTCAGGACATTTCCAATTAAAAATCATTGCTCAAATTTGCCCTATGAAAGACTCAGATTTCAGGCAATTTGGCAAGAGGACGAAGCTTATAATGCCTAATTCATCAAAAGGATAACTAATAATTCCAGGAATAAGATTAGAGAAAGAGGAAAAGAAAAAAAAAATTATCAACAAATCACAAAAAATCCCTGCAACCTTTATCAAAGAGAAGAGTAAAGAACAAACCAGCTAGAAATTTTTTAATTAACTCCATATTCTTGTTACATCCTTCCACTTGCTAGGATGTACAGTCAGATGAAAACCAGTATTGACAGCAAAAGAAACCTCAAAGAACAACTCCCTGCAGAGATCATATCAGTCAGGCATTTTCTTTCTCATAAGGATATAATGCCCTGAAATATATTGATAGACTCTATATGGAGTTAATATTTCTTCATCGTAATTAATAGCAGTCCAATAGTAAACATTCTGTAATAGTTAACATCTTTAATTTTAAATTAAGTAATTTAAAAAGTCTTACTTAATAATAACCCTTACATTGATATACTTGATCTTTCTATCATCTACCCTTTCTCTTTATTATCTTTATCTTCCTAATGCTGAGTGAGAAGGCTTGGCCTTCATCAAGCAAGTGTTTCACTGCAGAATGCTTCTGCTTGGCTCTGGGAGGAGCTGAACCTTCTGTTTTAGCTTAGCACAGAAGTCTCCATTTCTGAAAAAAAAAATAACTGTAGAGGTATAATCTCTTCAGATCTGTAATCAGATCTTAAGATCTGTGCCCAGCAAAATGAGTAACTGAAGCAGAGCAGTGTGTGGGCAAAGAGGAATTTATGATGAAGGACTCTGGTAGATAAGGACAGGACATAATGTGATAAACTTCTGTTCAGTAGTATCTAAAAAGGATCTGAAAGATTTTGGACTTCTTTCTGATGTTATTCTTAGAACATTTATATGAAAAGAGCTAGAAATATTTTTTACTCTTACTATAAAAGCTTACATTTTTTCAATACTTGTAGCTCTGTGAATTATAAATATGTAATGAAATTGTTATTATTATTGTCATAGCAACCTACTCATGCAAAGACTAGACACTCATTTTACTTTTGCATGCTTCCAATATGACTTTTTGAAATACATATTTATAAAATAGTCATTAGATTGTCCAAGAAGAATAATGCTTAATTTTCCTCAATGCACATTTAGTATTTCTGATGTCTTAATACCATGGAGAAAAACAGGCAAAAGATGTTTTCTTTTGCATGTGTACATACTTCAGCGCAGTGAGAAGGTAGAACAGCAGAATGCAAACAGACAAAAACAGTAGCTGGCAAATGTTTACTTTCCAAAATGACAAAGATCACTGAATTATTAAACTGTTTTTTCTCCTTTTAAAAAACAACAAAACCCGAACAAGCAAAGCTGTGTCAGTATGGCAGATTGCTTATCTGGCACCTGGAAATCCAAAATATACGGTACATAAAATTCTAAGAACCAAGGCCCAAGACTTGAACTCTAGTACTGTGTAAATGCTGGGCCACTACTGGAATCTGAAATTTCATTAGGTCTGCATAATATAAAAATCCTATAGTTTTATATTCTCCAGATCTTACTCTATTTTTCTATATGAAAAGTTGACCATAGCTACTAGATTGCTCACTGGCAATGAGTTAAACCCTTGGCAAATAGTACTCTCTGTATTTTTTCTCTTTAACACCTCCCTAAACTGGTTTTACCATAAAGCCAGCTACAGCTAAGGTATCTGAAAATTTCACAATTTCAAAATTCATTAATTTTGTACTGAACGCATAGAACCACAGAATCACAAAATGGCTGAGGTTGAAAGAGAACCTCGGAGGTCTTCCAGGTTAAACTCCCTGCTCAAGAAGGTTCACCTAGGGCCACTTGCCACAACCACGTGCAGACAGAATTTGAGGATCTACAAGAAGAGAGACTCCACAAGCTCTCTGGGTAACTTGTGCCAGTGCTTAGTCACCCTCAACGATAACAAAAGGTTTTCTCATGTTGAGATCGCACACACTGTGTTCACAGTTTGTGCCCATTGACTCTGGTCCTATTACTGGGCACCACTGAAAAAGAGCCTGGTTCTGTCTTCTTTGCACCCTTCCTTCAGATATTTGTACACATTGATAAAAACTACCCTGAGGTTACTTTTCTGCAGGCTGGACAGTCCCAGATCCCTTAGCCTTTTCTCACTGGAGACATGCTCTGGTCCCTTAGAATTTGTGTACTCCAAGAGTACTGGAAACTCTTTCTTGTGTTTCTTTGCATAGCTTCAATCTCTTGTAGGTGAGAAAAAAAACTGTAGTGTTACTACAAATAAGGTACAAACACATTCTCTTTATGATATCAGTCATAAGAACAATTTGACTTAAAATCTCCCTCTGATGATACGGGAAATGGAGGTCCTTTGCCCTTACTTTTTTCATAGTCTTAAAAAGTTCATAAAAAGTATTACAAGCTAATAGTGCTGTTCTGTTTCAAATATTTAGTGGTGACTTCAATTTCTGGTTTCACTCTGCAGAAAGACAGTATGAAGCAATAACTCAAACTATAAAGAGAGAAATCATATGATTTCCTCTAATACTTCAAGTGAAATTTAACAGAAAAGAATTTAAAAGTTTGATTTATTGGTGTTTTGTTAAAAAGTAAATCTTGAAAGAGAGGAGCATGACACTGTAAGAATGTATGCTCATTTTTGGAAGACTGGGAGTGGCAGTGCATTTAAAACCTAAATAAAAAAGAAAGGGAATTATTTTACATTTCACTAAACTTCAGTGTAGACAAAAACTATTAAACAGAGACAACTTTTTATATTATTAGAATATTTCCACTCAAAAGAAATAGTAAAACAGGACTATCAGAAATTTATAAAAATATGCACACTAATTGTTACAATCTGTCAGTTTATTTCATAAGTACTTAGTCAAATAAGTATTTTTAATTTTAACAGAATCAAAATATCTAAATGTAGGAAAATCTGATTAAAAACAAAATCAATCACTTGCGATGACAAAAAATGTCAGAATTATCACACTAATACCTTATCAATCTGTTCAAAGTTATCTTTCTTTTTTTGCTCCAGAGTTGTCCACAATATTTAAAACACACTAGAAACAAAGAAGTTTCATTTTGCCATGAGACATTTTCACTGAATTATTTGGACTCCTCTCTAGAGCTGCCAAGCTTCCTTCACAGTAAGGTTTCTTACAGGGCACTGTAGCACTTCACATTTATGTAGTTCTAGCACAATGCGCCTGCTTTTTGTTCAGCCTTTCCCAGCACTTCAGTAGGTGCAAGCAATAATAGCAAACGTGGTGATAATTACGGTGAATTATGGTCACAAAGTGACCCAGTAAGATTTTGAACTACATGGTTGCCATAAATTTAAAAAATAGAATCATCTAGTAATCTGTACTTCCCCTAAGCAAAAGCACACAGAAGACATTGGTATCAAAGCTGATAGCATAATGAAAAATAAGGAAAAAATAGTAAGAATCTTTATATTCTTTTTTTATTGTAAACCTTAAAATTAACACTGTTAACTGTGGTTCAGTGCTGATGAAAATAAAAGAATATGTAGCTATCTTACTACTAGGAAACGTAAAGGAGAATAGGTCTATATTGTACATTTTATGGAACCTTTTATTGAACATAAGTGTTAAAAAAGCTTCACACTCTTAAAAAAACAAAACAAAACAAAACAAAAAAGCACAAAACAAAACAAACAAACCAGGGATGAATAGTAATATTCACAGGCCAAAACTCTTTTTTTTCTCATGATGGTTTTGTTAGGATTTAGGTCTTTATAAAGGCATTGTAAAACCAAAACAAAGTAAATAAGAGGAGAATAAGATCTATACATTTTTTTTTTTTCTCTTATGGCTTTCTACTTCTCACTCATGAAAAAAATTCTTTTAGCTTCATTGCAGTCTTAATAATTATCTTATTACCTCTCACCTACTACTTCTATATATTATATACACTTTTTACATGTGCCCTATTGATCTAGAAATTATGCTAAGCATTTATTTAAGCCCCTTGAATTAAATTATGCTACTTTAAAAATACTGTGAAACAAAAGAATCAGTTCTTTTGACATGTACTTAATGCTTTTAGCCCTTTTGCAGCAAATAATCTAATCAGTTTTCTTAGTAAATCAACATGTCAGTCGATAAATGAATGTGTAGCTGATTTTATGTGACAGGAGTGTTCAGATTAGAAAGCAAAATGCTTATAAACTGGGAAAAGGCAGAATTAAACCAAGCTATGTAGACAAAATTTACCAGACTAGCACACTGGGGTTTTTTATTCCATCCTCTTCAAATATTACTCTGGAAGCATAATTACTTTCATATTTTAGTGTCAGTGAACTTTTTCAGGGCAAAATCTTCCAGACCCTGCCATTATAGTGCAGTGTGACTTCAGGAAAACTGTATTTCATTTTCTTTATGTGTAAAGTGGACAAGTGCTAAGTCAGCCTACACTGTAAACTGTTATATGATCTGCTGCTGAAAGCATTATTACTTAAGCCATACAGCTATTGGATAGCTATTCCTGACTAAACAGCTAATAATTTTTACAATATAGCAATAAAGAAAACAAACAATAGAAAAACAAACAAACAAACAAAAAAAAAAAACAAAAAACAAACAAACAAAAAAAAAACATAAATGACTCTTCAAAATGAAAGAAATAGCCAACTGGCATGTTGTAAATTTGATACTAGTGTCTTCTGTTTTCTCATGCTTCGAAGAAATAGATGGCTGTATTTTATACATGTAGTGTAATTTATAAGACTGGATTGCTGTATTTTATTAAACACAGTTGGGAAGTTTGAATTAATGATCTATTTTTTTAATTCATTATCTAAACAAATTTTTTGTTTTCTTTCCGACAAAAGTAGAGAAAGACTGGAGACAGCTCCTAATGAGTAGGAAATACTAAGAATGTCCACTTCACTATATGAAAAGAAGTCCTACCCATCTCTGTCATCTGCAGGAGATCCAGCATTTTAGAGCAACATTTTGCTGCAAGGTGATATTGTTTTCTCTAATAAGCTTTTCATACAACTTTTATCTTATAGCACATCACACGTGAATAACAGAACAAATTAACAAAATTACTGGATTTCCAACCTTGAAAGAAAATCGTTGTTATGCAGACCTACGATTTTCTTTTTTTTTCCTGTGGAAGGCTTTGCAACCATGTAGATGAAGCTAACTGCACATGTTAACATACCAGTTTGACTTTTATAATTTGTTTTTGCATGTTTGATTTCTTTTCTGTGTTATCAGGGATTAGTATGTTCTTTTTTAAGATCAGAAAGGAAATAAACTGACTTGGCATGGTTGCTTGGATTTCAAGTGGTTGATGCTGTCCTGAGATTTAACAGAATGCTTAATTTCTAATAAATTTCATAATCATTATGGTTGCCTTTCATAACTTTGACTGGAAATACAATTAGGTTTAGTTCCCCTAACTCATTGTCCTTTTCATTTTATTTTCTTTGTACTTGATATTTGCTTTCATTACTGATTGTGTGTTCATTTGAAACAGATGTGAGCCACCACAGAATAGTGTATTACAACTTCATAGCAATTTTACTGCTTATTTCCACATTTTAATTGTAAATACTGCATTGCTCATTTGTATATCGGTATACCAGTGAGAACACTGAGATTTTTAATGACATGTAAAACATTTCTTGAGCTAATGCAATCTAAGCCTCTATTAAATAGAACAATGACAGTTTTAGTAGATTAGAAAAAGTGAAAAAATCACATTATTAGAATCACAGTTTAAATAGATGTTCAAGTTAATCAAACATGTCTTAAATTATACCTCTGTATGGTTGTTTGTACTGAAAAAAGAGCACATAAATATGTTCTGGCTATAATTTAAAGAAATGCCTCAATAAATAATAGCTTGGCAGGGTTTAAAGAAAACTTTTACAAAAATTCTTTCTGCACATACTAATTTTAAAATATATCACTCAGTCTCTTTGTTTATACTATATGTATGTGCATATTTTGTATATACAAACATACCTAAACAGGGAAATACAAACTGTTTATATAGTTGTTAATGAATTCTTCACCTATAGAATATGATTTATTGATTGTCTCAGTATCAGGGGTTTAACATTAACATGTTGGAATTTGTAAACTGTGTACTGAAACAATTCTATTAAAGTCTACAATTTGTGGTTGAAGTGTTGGGGCTAAAACCCCAGCCCTGAATGAGGGTTGGCATATGGATGATGTCCACAACCAGGCAAGAAACATCCTGACTGGTTTTCAGCCAGGGTCTAGCCAGCCTTGGGTGAGAACTGATTAGGAGATCACCACCAGGTGCCCCCACTTTCCACATTAACTTGGAGGTGGGGCAAGAAGCCACCTCTATAAGAGCTGACTCCCCTTGCAGTGGGGTTGGGAGGTGTGCTTACAGTGTGTGTGCTGTTTCTGGTTATTGGAGGTGCTCCCTGATTCTTCATGATAAGTGTGGTTCCCAGGATGGGAATGCCAGAAAGTGAGGCTGTATCTGCATCCCTACTATATAACTGGGCTCATGGCCTGGCTGCTGCCTTTGCTCATGGTTTGGCTTCTTGCCTGGCATGCTGCCTTCTTCGTGTCTACCGTGTTGGGTGAGTGCATTGACTTGTTCCTCCCTCTGGCTGTCTGGCACTTTGGATCTCTGGTGTGTGGTGTGGGAGTGGAGGGAGGAGTTTGGCTGCTGGTCTGTCTGTTAATGATAATACTATCCATGGGCAAGTGGTCAGTAGAAGAGTAATGCAATGTAAAAAATAAATATGCCCAACTAACTTAGAATACTAATTTATTTGACAACAAAAGAAAGAGTAGCATGTGCAAAGCCTTTTAAAAATCAGCATGCAGCATTTACTTTGATAGACAGACTTAACAGTGTCCAGAGGAGAACTGGAAAATTATCAGAACTAAAAATAAAAATGAGATGATATATAAGAAGGTAACTCTGTGGAAATAGATAAACAAAATGGTATAATCAGCAACAACAGTAAAAAACATATTTGTTCTCACTCTGTGGAATTTTATTTTGTATAGAAAATATCTTAACTGGAAACTGCATTTTCCTACAGAATGGAGACTGGAATTTATGCCTGTCTATGTCTTGCTCTGAGTTGAATTTGTGTATTTGAAATCCTACAGTCAATCTGCAAATTAAAAATTAAATATAAGTTTTTATTTAATTTTGAAATTATTAGGTCATCTGATTTAATGGTGTATCTTTGACTATGCATCTTCAGAAGTTACTGAGTTCTTTATCACAGACTGCTATTTAGAAAGTCTCAATATTTTCACAAATTGCTTGCTACAAGCATGCTGTGCTAGCTGATGCTTTATTTAAATAGTGAATTACGTTTGATTTCTTATCTTTATAAAAGGCTAGGCTGATGTTTATTTTTATCTCATTATTTACAGTCTCTTTCCTGGTTATTCCTACAAATTTTTCTCATTTTGCTCATATTCTATGATTTTAAATCTTGTGTCTTGGAAATATATCTGGGCTTTCCCCTGAGGTCACGCAAGTTTTAGATGTTTAAGCATCATGTTTCCATATACTTTTTCCAAAGTTATTGGCACAATATTTCTCTATCCAATTAGGAACAAAACCTGGAGATAATGTTTTGAAACTGGAGATATTTTGTCTTTGTTTTCAGGGCTCATGCAGTTTATTCATGTATACATCAGAAGAAGTAACAAGCAATCTGGATTTACATTTTCAGAGTAATTATTTCACTGTGACAATGAATATATTTTTGAGGGTATTTTTCATTTAAAGTGTATTCCACTAAAATGGAAAAAATTGTTAATAAAACTTTCTAATATATTATTGTGTTCTAAGTAGTGATTTTAATTTTAAAAATGGATGGATGAACAGTTTTCTACAGAATGCTATGCTGGAAGACAAGCAAACATATTTCCCTCCTGAAATGCTGACTTTTAACTGAAGTACTACATGGTTTAGTTGACCTGTAATAATGACCCCCAAAACTAAAATATAAGTAAGATTTTATTTTCATTTACTTGGAATCAAAATTACCCTGTTCATGAAGCTGTAACCACTATATGTGAAATTAATATAGGCAGAACAAGATTAATATTGTTCAATATTTTACCTAACTGTCCGGGAAGAATATATGTGTAGATGGATAAAAGGCAAATACGTAGAAGTATGAAGATTTTTTTTAAGAAGTGATAAGTCCAAAAATATCCAAAATTTCTAATCATTTTTCTCTAAATGAGATCTTTAGTGGTGTTTTCTTCAGTCACTTTTGCTTTTGTTTTAAGCTGTGTGTACTCTTGCTTCTAAGTAGTCCAAATTTCACTCACTGTAGTGCATGTAATGAAAATTATTAAAGGTAAAGATAGAGCTTGTATACTATATTTAGGGGCAATATAAAGACCTCCATGCTTGCTTTAAAGTCTGGTAGATTCAGACACTTATAGAGCATAATTCATATTGTGCTAACAGAAGTGTCTCAGACAATCTGAATCTCCCTCTTGTGAGGTCTCTGTCTTCATTAATAATGAGTCTGATTAGATATTGGTAGTAAGGGCCAAAATTACACAGAATTAATCTCATGCTGCTAACAACCTGGTTTTATAACCTGATCAATGAGAAAACTAATTAAAAAAAAAAAAATAAAAAATTAGAAGGTGTAGAGAGAAGTACTGAGGATACAGAATAAGCATGACAGGGTAATCTGCACTGGGAAGCTTGGGCAATAAAATGAATAAGGCAAACTAGAAATGAGGCTGTTGCATACAACTAAGTAACTTGAAACAGTTTCACCTTGGGGCTCAAGGTTGGTGGATAAAAACAAATTGTTCTTAGTTTCTTTTCATTCTTCACTTATAAAGCAGAGATAATATTTCCTTATTCACAAAACAGTTTTGAAAATAAATTGTGAAGCATATGCACCCTGCCACAGTAGCACTCCACATGCTGGCAGATTAAACTTCCCTTTTTGGAACAGCCTGTGAGTAACATGCAGTATATAAAGCATGAAGTCATAGATGTAACAGTAAAAAAAGCTTTAATGACAGATTATTTGATCACACCATTAAATTCAACATCATTATATTTGTGTCAAAACAGACCTATGAGATTTGCATAAAACATCTGATTTCTGTCATTGTTAACTCATGTACTCAACCTGCTACTTGTATGAAATTTTAACAAATATAGTTTGTAAATGTGAATGGTAACTCTCACGCATGGCTGTACCTCTCAATTTATTTCTATTTCATTATTCAAAATGGGATTCAGTACTCTCTTTTTTTTAAAGTAATTTTTTGTGATAACTTCTGGACACCAGCTTCCTTACAACTTCCTTTCAGCTAGCAGTAGAAAGCGATGAGGTCTCCCCTCAGTCTCTTCTTCTCCAGACTAAACAATCTCAGTTTCTTCATCTGTTCCACATAACACACATTCCCCAGATCCTTCACCAACTTCATTGCTCTTCTCTGGACCTGCACCAACACCTCAGTGTCTTTCCTATACTTTGGTGACACAAACTGAACCCAGTACTCAAGCTGTGGCCTCACCAGTACCCAGTACTGGGCCATGATCACTTCCCTACTCCTGCTGGGCACACTATTTTTGACACAAGGCAGGATGTTGTTGGCCTCCTTGGCCACCTGGGCACACTGCCGCCCCATGATCATCAACCTCAAATCCTTTTCTGACAGGCAGCTTTCCATCCGCTCGTCCCCAATCCTAGAGCGTTGCCTGGGGTTGTTGTGCCCAAAGTGCAGGAGCTGGCACATGGCCTTGTTAAACCTCACACATTTGACCTTGGCCAATGGATCTGAACTGTCCAGATCTCTTTTCAAAGCCTTCCTACCCTCAAGTAGATCAGCACTGAATTTGGTGCCATCTGCAAAGTTACTGAGGATGTATTTTATCCCCTCATCCAGCCGATCAATTACTGATTTTTGTTAGTTTGTAAAGATGCTTATGGCCATACTATGATAACATCCACAAAATAAGTAGAAATGTAAAATAGCTATAGATATTTTAGAAATCCCCAGAGCTGACAAACTTTTAAACAGCAAAACAACTGAGAGAAGTGGCTTATACACTAGATGAGTGTGTTACCATAAATAGGACCTGGACAGGCTGGAGAAATGGGCTAACAAAAAACTTGCGAAGTTCAGCAAAGGGAAATGTAAAATCCTTAACAATGGAAACAAGAAGTCTACATGTCAACACTGGCTATTTCTTTTCCAATTGACTGAAAAAAAACTGCAGAAACTTGGAGTCCAGTGGACCCAAATTTGACCACAAACCAGCAATGCACCCTGGCAGCAAAGGTAACAAAAAGCCTCTGGGTTCCAACGCTTATGCAGAGTGTCACCACCAGGTCAAGGGAGGTGAACTTCCTCCTCTCCTCTGCACTGAAGAGGCCACATCTGGAGTACTGTGATGCTGATATACTGGAGCAAGTCCACCAAAGGGCCAAAAACTTAATTAAGGACCGAACATATTTTCTGATAAGCCCTGAAATTGCAGAATACCTATTGATATTTTGGATTCTCCCAAGCATGTTGAAACCTTGTTTTACACATGCAAAACCAAAACATTTCATATTCTGAGTATATTTTACAGTTTATTAATTTTTTTAAAAAAATCTTACTTCTTGCATCCCAACAGCACACTGAAGATATGCCTAGTAGGGTTATTTGTTAATGCAGTATGTTATGGAAATTGTTAAAAGACCAGAGGTATCTGTTTCACTCAAAAGAAAAAAAAAAAAAAAAATTAGAAGACAATTTTTTATTTTCTTTTATGAATGTAAAAGCTGATTTTCTTGAAACGTATTAATTGCTAAGTCTTAAAGAAAAATATTTAAACAAAACTTTATGTGGGTGGAAAAGGAAACTGATTTAGTGAAGTTCTAAAAACAGTGGTGCTAGTGCAGTTTTACAATTTTCTGAGATATTAGGATATTCAACAACTAGCTAAACCCCTTGGATTTTACTTTTCTTTCTACCCCCGTGGTTCTTCATTAACATGTAAGTAAATTCAGACCTGTTCAAGGACCAAAGCCAAATAAATAAAATAAGGAAAGATTCCCTCAGAGAGCTTCCTAACCTTCCCCTCAGACAGCTTCTTAACCTTCTGCACACTTTAATTTAAAAGCCAATGAGTTACTCTAAGGTATAACCATAAGTCAACCTGAAGGAAATCTTATAGCTGTGTAGATGATGGAACAAAACTGTAATGCACAGGTGACTTCACTGTTACAAAAGTAATCAGCTCCTCAAGTCAACTATGAAAAAACTGCACATTGTCAAGAAATATTAATATACTGGAGTTTTTCTTTGTGTGTTAAAAAGTGTGCAGTGAATTTAAATGAGCCCAAAGAAATATGTGTCACAACCATCAATACATATGCTTTTAGGGTCTAAAAATCTAACATTTCTTGAAAAGAAAATATTAAAGACCAAATTCTACCGTAGTATGTTTCTTGTTTAAACCAACCAAATAAATTCAGAATATCTGAAAAATATCTAATGGCTGGAAAGAAA
This sequence comes from Merops nubicus, assembly GCF_000691845.1. NCBI lineage: Eukaryota > Metazoa > Chordata > Aves > Coraciiformes > Meropidae > Merops > Merops nubicus. The sequence goes on from NW_008612912.1 coordinate 43,292, forward strand.
GAACAATATATATCAACATGTACATTAATAAGGCAGTAATTATTTTGCATCTCTTGAACATCTTCTTTGGCATTCTAAGAGGTAGTCTCAATATTCATAAACCTACTACTTTGATGGTGGGGAATGCGGAGAAAACAAGTGAAATGTGGTTACACCTTTAAGACAGATTTGAATATGTAGATTAAACTTAAGTATTAGCTTTCTTACTAATAGATATGTAAGGTACTACTAGAAAAAAATCTATCACACAGATTTTATGACTGAAGACAATAATTTCTCTTCAAAAATAAAAAGTGCTAAAATCTAAATAGTTTTCTTGGTTGCCTTAAAATTTCCTGAAGCTATAGAAAATTTTGTATTTGAAGAAAAATATATAAGAAATTTGTAATGGATCCATGTATTTATGTTAATGTAAGGTATGTTAGTTTTCCATAATCATGGAATTGTAGAATTTTAGAATGGTTTTGATTGGAAAGGACCCTTAAAGCTCATTTAGTACAATCCCCATGCCATGGACAGGGGTATCTTCTACTAGATCAGGTTGCTCAAAGCCCCACCCAGCTTGAGCCTGAACACATCCTATAATGGAGCATCTTCAGCCACTCTGGACAACCTGTCCCACTGTCTCACCATACTTCCAGTGAAGATGGATTAGTCCAACATAAACATACCCTCTCAGTTTGAAACCTTTGCCCATGCAGCTATTTCTTTATCCATTTAATAATTCATCCATGAAACTCACATGTCTCCAATTTAGAAGTAAGAATGTTGGTAACACTGGTAGTTAGGAAGAGGATATTAGATCTTGGAAACACCGTGACAAACCAAAGTTAATCATTACGGATCCATGGACCAGTACAGGCTAGGAGCTGACCTACAGGAAAGAAGCTCCACAGAGAAGGACCTGGGAGTCCTGGTGGACAGCAAGTTCACCATGAGCCAGCAATGTGCCCTTGTGGCCAAGAAGACAAATGGTATCCTGGGGTGCACTAAGAATGTGATGAGCAGGGAGAGACGGGAGATTCTGCTCTGCCCTACTGTGCCAGTTTTGGGCTCCCCAGTTCAAGACAGGGAACTTCTGGACAGAGTCTAACAGAGAGCTGTAAGGGTGCCTAAGGGACTAGAACAACTGTCTTATGAGGAAAAGCTGAGAGACCTGGGTCTCTTTAACCTGGAGAAGACTGAGAGGGGATCTTATCAACGTTTACACATATCTAAAGGGCAGGTGTGAAGAGGATGGGGCCAGTCTCTTTTCAGTGGTACCCAGTGGTAGGACCATGGGCAATGACCACAGGCTAGAACACAGGAAGTTCCACCTAAACATCAGGAAAAACTTCTTTCCTGTGAGGGTGACAGAGCATTGGAAGAGGCTGCCTAGGGAGGCTGTGGACTCTGCTTCTGTGGAGACTTTGAAACCCACCTGGAGGTGTTCCTGTGTGAACTGCCTTAGGTGAACCTGCTTTAGCAGGAGGGTTGGACTAGATGATGCCCAGAGGTCCCTTCCAACCCCTACCATTCTGTGTTTCTGTGATTGATTTACTTTAGAAAAGGTGAGTAAAATGACAAGTATATAGATAATTCTTTAATACCCTGATCACGTCTATTTGGGTCATGCCTTGAAACATAGTAACAATGCAAAATTTCTTCAGCTAATTACTTTTCAATCAACCAGCAATAGAAAACCCCTTTCCCTAAATGCAGCATAGATGATTAATTGGTAAAGACAAAAACAGTCAAGGGAACAATGCAAGAAGATGCAATATAGGAGAAGAGAGGGCATTGCAACTGAAGAAAATTAAGTTTGTAGAATGTGAGTAGGATTCTATTCACAAAATCTAAGTGGATTATTTTTTTTATTAGTGGCACATCATGTAGGTATCAGTAAGCAAGCGAACACTTAGAAATAATCTATAAATGCAAAGCTGTTTTTGAGGTTGCAACTGTTTCTTGCTGGTGCAAATATTCATAATTCACATATTTTTATTCAAGCTTTTTTTTTTTTTTTTGTTATGTTAAAAAAATCATAATGTGTTAATTGATTAATTGATCTTTTACCCTTCATCCATTTTTCAGTATTCTCAGTTAAAGCCAGTTGGAACATTTAAGTATACCTAATTACTTGTACTTCGGTCAGGTGTACATAATATACAAAAGACAGCCAGATTTCCACCTGTTAGAAGCACAGAAATAAGACATCTGCAGCTTTGGCTGTTTTGGCTTAAACAAGTTTGCTAGCAAAAATGTCAGTTAGGATTTACAGTTCTGTTAGTTTCAGAACCTGAAATATAAGAATACATAACAGAACCCACAGACAAGAGAGTCTTCTGTTAAGAATTGTTCTTTTTCTCAGACTGGTTATTCTGTCCAATAGCTCATATAGATATATTATTTCTTCTAATTAAGTCTTTAATTAACATTGGTAATACTAATTTTAAGTTATTAGATATGGTATCAGTCTGTAAATACTGTCTTTCATGAACTTTGTTAATATCTAATTTATTTGCTCTCATTAAATGAACACCCATAAAATGCATTAGTATACTTTACGTTACAGTCTATTAATAGCGGTTCAATTACTTTTGTATTGCTTGTGCAATTTAGAAGAACTAAATAGCAACAACATTAACATTTTATCTTTTTACTGCCTATAAATGTTCTTATAATTAATATTTAATTGCAAAAAAAAGCAATGTGTTTCTTAATTTGTGGTGCGATCTGTTCGTACAATACTCATTGCTAGGAGCTAAACATACAAAGAACCATAAAAGGGAGATCTGTGTGTTCATTTACATTCTGCCAGTTATTCAGAAAGATGTTTTTCACCTCTGTCAAAACACTTTTAATCAGAAAAAAACAAGTAATGAAATAAACAATATTTATTTTTAATAATGCATTGCATCAGAAATTGTATGTCGATATATTTTTCTCTCATAATATGTTATATCTTAAGGCCAGTAACCTTAGAGTGGAAAGTATTTTATACTTCCTCCATTTACTAAAAGGGGAAAGTATTGCAATACAAATCTTGTTTAGCACAAGTACTCATAAATACTCTTTCTTTAGTGACTCAGAGCTGAACAAAGTCCACCATAACCTGAGACCAATTATAGCTGAACCACTAAAATGTTGTAGGTGATTCATGTGGGACAAAGCAAGCAATCTCTGTGGCATGTAGCACAAAAAACAAAGTGTGTCCATTTGTCGCAGACCCATTCAGGCATCGTAGTTTGTTGGGGTTTTTTTGTTTTGTTTTGTTTTTTCAGAGTATGCATTCTTGGTGCACTTGCTCTTAGTGAAATGTGAGGCACATTTAAGGCACAACTTAAATTTCTGGAAGTCGACAGCCTCAAGCAGATGTAGACAGAGAGATAAACCAGCCTGGCTGGCTTTTCTTTCCTTGCCATGAACCATTTTGCAGTTGATTTGTGAAAGGAAATTCCAGTACGAAGCAAAGTGTGCTTTATGCTTACAAACAAAATAAGTCTATATTGTCTCTACTACACTATGCTACAGCACTTTAAGTGTCAATCATAGTAGACAGCTGGTAATAGTGTCTGTAGCTGTCAGGCACTACTCAAACTGAAGTCACACTCAGAAGAGAAAATTATGCTTATCACCTTCAGTCCCATTATCTGTTTTTTTATTTATCGTTCATTATTCTGCTAATTTGTTTTAAAGGAAAAAGGCCAGATTAGGAGAAAGTTTGGGGGGGGGGGGGGGGG
>NW_008612912.1:47025-67334 GCF_000691845.1 Merops nubicus
GGTTAATCACCTAAAAATGTTCAGAAATACCTTTCACCCAGCATTTTTTCTCTTTAGTTGCTTTGGAACTTACCATGTTTAAGCAGCTCTCAATCTGCTTCCAGATGACTAGACAGAAATAATATCAAACAGTTTAGGAAGAGTTGTTCTGCTATGTTATTCCTTCATGAGGACTAACCAGCAGAATGACTGCCAGCCCCTTAAAAGAGTGTTGGTTTACTCCTTTGCAGTGTCTAGTAGCACTGATGAAAAGAGAAAGGAACTGGGATTGTTCGGTCTAGAGAAGACTGAGAGGAGACCTTATTGCTCTCTACAACTACCAAAAAGGAGATTGTAGTGAGGCTGGTGTTGGTCTCTTCTCCCAAATTACTGACTTACCTCCACTATTCAGGAGAGGGTCATGCCTGGTTCCAACAACCCTTCTGAGCCAAATGCTAATGTGACAAATGGAATTTTAGTTTACTTGTTCTTACATGGCCTGAGAGACCCAAAGAGATGGACAGCATCTGTGGAATACAAGCTTCACTCAAACACTGACAGAGTTAAGTAAACTTTTTGAAGAAACCCATGGGTGACTTTATTACTTTACATTACACCCTGTAACTGTTTGGCAAAGGAAGGAGAGAATGTGTTGTGTTTGCCAACAAAACTGAAAAAAAAATAAAAATAACCCAGAGGGTTAAGAAACTGTATTCAAAAAAGCTGTAATGATACATTCAAGTGTTTTCTGGAAGGAAAATATATTCAGGGGAGCAGAGGCAGTAGAAGAAAATTATTTGTGTCAGAAGAACAGGAGATTATTATTGAGAAGGCAGGAGGATAAAGGAAGATGAAAGACTCTGAGAAACAAACAGACAAAGGTGTACTGGAAAATTAGCAGTTAGTGACATCAGGATCCCAGTGACATACTTCCTTACTGTATGCACTGGGTTTTTAAATGTTCCTCCCATGAGATTCAGATGGAAAGAGACAGAAGGAAATTTGAATTCAAGATTAATATCACTTGGAGTTTCCTTAAGATATTCAATTTAATGTCCAGAAATTAGGTACAGGTAATTTCTGATGCTGCTGCACCTTTGTCCAAGATTTCTAGACATACTGTAAGCAGTTCTGATTTGCTCATTATGAAAAACTGCTAGAATTTCTGTCTATTTATAAATCCCGGACAGGTCAATTGTTTATATGAAGGTCAAGGATGCAATGCACATCTCATATATTTAGGACAAGATAGCTCTACTGTAAAAGCTTTATGCTAATGTGGTCTGGACAGTGCAGAACATTCATTGCAAGTTTGTCATTTCCAAGGTGTTAGATGTATAGCACATATATATTGATAATGTTCTATGGACATTTCTACTAGTGCTTATGGATAATTAGGCAGCTGTGCTATTTCAACTGGAGATTCTGGAAAAACACACTCAAAACTATCCATTTCATCCTCTGAAATATTGAAGTTTCATTCTGTCTGTTTGTTTGTTTGTCTTTTGAGGACATGCAGAAATAAAAAAAGTCTGGGTTAATTGCAAAGGACCATTTATGCAGTTAACCTGAACCTATAATTTTAATAGTTGTATTATATTTTAAGATGTTAAAGGAATTACTGTATTTATGAAATTAAAGGGAGAACACAGACATAACATTTAAGTCACTTTTAAAAGAGCTAGTCTCAGTAGCTATCTTTTTTAACCTGTTTTCTTGGCTTAAAGTCACACTGGACTTGGTTCTTTTTCCTGACTCTAATCAGACAGTGAGATTTGATATTTTTGAGACTATCTTGCCTGGTGTCCAGATATTGCTGTAGAAGCTCATAGGTCTTCACAGTTTAGGTATCATATTCCCCATCTGGTTACTTAGGAACATCATTAAGTATATCAAGTGGAACCAAGGCACCATGTTTCAGAAATGAGTCAAGCCCTGAGCGTTTGCTTTAGGAGAGATAAATAGCCTAGACTCTACTGACTGCATTGACCTGGGACTTGGTTCTAGTTGCTTTAGGTATCTATTACCATTTGTGATGCTCTAGGGGCTGAAGGTCCAAAAAGGTGCCAGTGTCCTCTATGTCATGTTATTTTGCATACACCTATCTCATATCTAGAATTTAAACTCCCACATGAGAAATCTAGTCAGGAGAAGAATATTCTTTCCCTTTCCCTTTCCCATCCGTTTTGCACTCAAATTATCTTTCCATTTAATTTTCTATTAGTGTCTAACTAACATCTACTTCTTATCTTACTTTTTTTTTTTTTTGGTGCCTGTCAAAGAACTTGCCTATGAAACCACTAAAAAGTAAATGTTTCATAATGTGTAGGTTAGCATGTTGCAAGAGTATCAGGCTGCATTCTTATACTTAATGAATTATAACATTTGCTGCCAGGAAAAAGTAATCACCCATGAAATGAAAGTATTTTCAATTGCACCTAAAATACATATACGGAGGATATATAAAAAATAATTTTAATATTTTAGCAGTGCTTCCTCTGTCATTAGTCTGCTCTGCTTAGCGTACATTGGTGGTCCAGGCATCTAACTAAAAAGCAGGAGAAACCATTTTCGTTTTGTCTAGGTTTGATGGGCAGAGCAGACAGTTTCAATAAATTATTTAAAACTGCAGCTTTTATGTTATAAAAAAGGCAGTGTTGCACATATGATTTTCCTTTAAGGAACACTCCTTTTCTTCAAAATTGCTGGATTATTTAAGGAGAATTTTAATTAGAATGATGACTATCACATTCTTTTCTAACTATGCTTATATGCCTGATTTTGCTGCTTCCAAAAAAAATTATGAGATATAAAATTTGAACTAATGTCAAAGAGTTAGGAGTTCAGTAGTTAATGCCTTTTGAGTTAGTCTTATCAGAAAAATCATGATGAAAGACCACTTCCTTGGTTAGTATTAGATCCCTTGAAGCTCAGCGCTACTAACATATCATAGAATCGTAGAATGGTTTTGGTTGGAAGGGACCTTAAAGATCATCTAGTTACAACCATCCTGCCATGAGCAGGAACACCTTGCACTAGACCAGCTTGCACAAGACCACATCCAATCTGGTTTTGAACATCTCCAGTGAGGGAGCATCCACAACTTCCCTGAACAACCTGTGCCAGTGTCTCACCACCTTCATAGTGAAGAACTTCTTCCTTACATCTAATCTAAATTTATCCTCTTCCAGCTTGAACCCATTACCCCTTGTCCTTTCACTACAAACCCTTGTAAAAAGTCCCTCCACAGCTTTCTTGTAGGGCCCCTTCCAGATATTTGAAGGTTGCAATAAGATCTCCCCAGGGCCTTCTCTTCTCCAGGCTGAACAACCCCAACTCTCTCGGCCTGTCCTCATAAGAGAGGTGTTCTAGCCCTCCGATCATCTTTGTGGCCCTTCTCTGGACCCACTCCAACAGGTCTATGTCCTTCTTCTGTGGGGGACTCCAGAGCTGGATGCAGTACTACAGGTGGAGTACTGTATATTGAATGTTGTTTATGCACATGCACATCATCTAACATCATAAAATTGCGAAAAAGTTTATCAGTTTTCTTTTCCTGCCTTTAACCATGCCACTAACCATTGCCCCTCATCCTGTCACTACATGCCCTTGCAAACAATCCTTCCCCAGCTTTCCTGTAGGCCTCCTTTGCATCCCTTGCCAAGTTCAGCTCCACCCCTTCCTGACCTCATTCCTACACCACAACCAGGCAGCATCCCTATACTCTTCCCAAGATGCCTGTCTTTCCTTCCACTGCCTGTGGAGTTCCTTTTTGCCTTTTATTTTGGCCAGTAGGTCTTGACTCAGCCGTGCTGGTCTCTTCATTTCCTTACTTGTTTTCTTGCATGTGGGGATCGAGAGCTCTTGTGCTCTGTGGAAAGCATCCTTAAAGATCTGCCTGCTCTTTCCTGCTCCCTTGTTCCTGAGGACCATTTCCAAGTGGGTCCTATTGACTAACTCCTTGAAGAGCTGGAAATTTGTTTTCCTGAAATTCAGGGCCCTGCCTATGCTCCTTGTCTGACTCATATCCCTCAGGACTGTGAACTCCACCAGTATATGATCACTTCACCCCAGCCTGCCTCAAATCTTGACATCCCTCACGAGCTTGCTTGCATTGGTAACCATCAGATCCAGTATTGCATCTCCTCAGATAGGGCTGTATTTCCTGGCTTAAGAAGTTATCATCGAGGCACTTCAGGAATCTTCTGGATGTCCTAGAGCTTGCCGTGTTACTTTTCCAGTAGATATCAGGGTGGTTGACATACCCCAGCAGGATGAGAACCTGTGACTGTGATGCCTTCTGTATCTGGACTAAAGCAGCTTTGTCAGTAGGCTCCCCCTGACTGGGCAGCCTTTGGTGGACACCAACCACAAGATTCCCCTTGTTGCCTCAGTCTCTAATCTCTACCCATAAGCTCTCAACTCATTCTTGGCTATTCTTTAGGGACATCTCTTCACAATCTATCCCTGTCTTACCATAGAGGGCAGCACCTCCATCCCTCCTTCTGCTCCTGTCCCTTCTGAACAGCTTGTAGTCATTGATAGCCACACTCCAGTTGTAGGATTCATCCCACCAGGTTTCAGTAATGGCCACTATATCACAGCTTTCCAGTTGCATGGTAGCTTCCAACTCCTTCTTGCTTGTTGCCCACGCTGCGTGTGTTCATGTAGAGCCACTCTAGTTGAGCTGTTGGCCATGTCACGCTCTAATTCACTTGAAGTGTTTCATGGGTGTTTCCCTGTTGACCCCTACTGTCTCAGGAACCCCTGGTTCATTTCCATAAGACCTTGACCATGCTAAACTGTGCTCAACGTGCCTCAGGGTAACAGGTTAAAGGCACTTACTAGCATCCTGTCCCCCTAACCCTGGTGTGTTATCCAAGGTGGCAGTTCTTCTGCCCCCTCTCTTCTCTAAGAATGGAGAGCTCAATGATTTCATAATCTTTGTGCCCTAAACAACCTCCAACTGTCACATGACCCTCAGTAACCCCTGCACGCTTGCTGCCCCATGTATTGGCAACTCCTACCTTCACTGAGACAGTAGGATGAGAGTCCTCGTTAGCACACTGTCCCACAAACCCTGGCATGTGTCCTCTGGACTTATCTCTAGCAGGGCCATTTATCTCCCCTTACCCCTGCCAAGCTAGTTTAAAGCTCTTTCAGTGATCTCTGCTGGTTCTTGCCCCAGAATCCTTTTCCTCCTTTGAGACGGGTGTATCCCATCTGTTACCAGCAAGCCTGGTGTTGTGTGTACCAACCTGTGTTAGTGTTACAGCCCTGCCTGTAACAACACAGAGTCTAATATTGACATATTGACCTTTCGGAAATTATTAAATCACCTGATGCAAAGAGGTATAGCTTCAGTTGCTCATATTAGGTAAGAAATTTTGTGAACTTTTACATCATTTGGAACTTTTTTAGAATTCATTCCTTAAATGTTGGGCTAAAGAGTTTGAGAGATTAGATCCACATGATATTCCTGCTCTTATCATAAGAGTTAGAACTGCCATGAAAATTGGATTGTTATATCTTAATATATGCTTGAAGCAGAGATGACCTCCTTGATAAAAGCAATTTCCTGAAATGATACAGATCAGAAGTTAGTTGAATTTCTTAAGAACTTGATTAGAACAGCCTTTATAATTTCATTTTTCATTTCTATGCTACCTTCTTCCTTGAACTGCTAAATAATTTTATTATTTCAACATACACTTAATCACTTGTTTGTCACAGGATAACCAAAGGTTACTTCGAATCTATAAATTTGTTAAAAAGTAGTTAGTTCTACATGGAAATAACAATCTTTGCAATTTGCTGCTGCTCAATGAATTGACATCTATATGTCAGAAAGCTTGGCTCCTTTTATAACAAGAATTTAGAAAATCAGAATAGCAAATACAAAATATAGACAGTAAAATGAATACAAGGTGCATCTTCCATTGCAGGTATGAGTCTATGTATGTTTTATATACACATTATGCAAAATAATGTGACTTGTTAAATATTGCAACATCAATTTCTGTAATATATTCCTATATACGTATAAAAGACAAATTTTAAAATTTTAAAAATTAGCACATATGGCCTTTTGTATACAAAGGTAAAAGATTAAGAGACTTATCTTGCACATTTATTCCAAAACCAACCAATCTCGTTTAAGATGAGTTTCACAGCTTTCTCTTCCTGCCATCTCTGAAGTTTACCCTTTGCAAATATGTCTAGAAAAGACATTTTTTCTTCCCATCCCATACCAGACAGTATAAATGCTCCATCCTGGAACTGAGGGAGAGAGAGAAAGAATAGGCAACATCTCCTCACTCCTACATAGGGACATAGAAATAGGAAAACAGGCACATCATGTTTCTGCAGTTTACCTCAAACGGTACAATAATTCATCAGACCCAGTGTAAAAACATATTTTTTGCATCACTATTTTCTAAGCCTACTTAACCCATATAGTGGAATATAGTACAAGAACAAATCTATCAGCAACGTAACACTGATAGAAAGTAGAGTGGAGAAGAGAATGCATCCCACGGTATTCCAGTCTTATTCCAAAGGGAGGAACCCCCCCCAAAACAAACAAACAAACTAAACCCACAAACAAACAAACAAACAAAACCACCAACCAACCAAAAAACAAACAAACAAAACAAGTCAAAAAGAACACTCATATTGAAAAGTTTCCACGTTATTCTGTCTGTTCTATCCAGTTTCATGACAAAGCCATTAAAAACACAGAAAACTTTATTCCAGAAGGAAAGGAACATATGTTTTGAAGAAAGGAACATCACCAGCCTTCAATACATGGCAAATAACTATTGCTATACTATGGGAGTAGCAACATTAAACATGTTGTCAAAAGCCGTCCTATAGAACAGCCCAAAAAACTTCCAGACAGCATCTGAAACATCTTTTATGTTTATCAGCAGCAGATGGATGTTAGCAATATGTCCCATCTCTTCTAGAGAGAGAACTAATGACTTACATGATGATTTTCAGAAATACATGAGTAATTTGGAGAATTAATAGTTATTTTCTGCACTGACTAATACCTTAGAATAAATCCAGAAACAGATGCAGTATAACTTAGCTGGAAGATCTTGCATAAGGACATTCAGCTGTTTGTTTGTTCTCACCATTTATCTAGGTTTTTAGTGTATATTTAATTGGATGTCATTGGCTAAAAATAGTAACTTTTTCTAGTTACATCATCCAAATACTAGGCTAAAGGGTTAGACTTCCTTTGTTTGAGGCATCTTTCTTTCATGGCTTTTGCCTTTTGCAGTTTATCCTGTTGTTAGTTTCCTAAAGTTTTGGATATTTTTATAGATATTGATTATTTTGGATAGTTGTCTATCAAAACTGATCTCTGTTTATCACTGTAGAGGATTAGTTTCTCCGGAGACGGATGAATTTTTTGTTTGTTTGTTTGTTCCCCCCTCCCCAGTTCTTTTAATCTTAAAAATGTTTCAAGAATAAATGTGTATAAGAAATATGACTAAGTATAGCTCAAACACTAGTGAATAGATTACCATTGGGTATCATACAAAGGAATATATATAACAAAAAAGACTTTAAATACCAGTGATATCATAGTGTCCTAATTCTCAACACCTGTGTAAACTGTGAGAATGAACCTTAGTCTCTTTCTTTCTTCTTTCTTTTTTTTCCCAAGTTGTTGTTGAATGTTGTATGTTGTGATATTTCTAGAAACAAAGGAGGCAAGCTTACAGAAAATTAGAAAAAACATTGGGTCCTTTGTTTTAGTATATAGTGTTGTTCATTTAAAAGCTCCTACTTACTATTTTTACTGAGTGATAAAAGAATGTCACTAGCAGTTTTAAGAACAACTCCTTAACAACTGCAAGCCATCTGACAAATAGTTTCAAAGGAACTTTTTATTCTTTTAAAATACCCTTTCCCCCTACAGCTACTTTTGACATAATCTTTAACATACTCCTTACCATCTGTGGAGATAAATGGCTTTTTCTTTACGGAAAATATACATGGATACTTTTAAACACAATGAAAAAGAGAGGAGTACTCTTTAATATACCTACAAGATTAAATATTTGAATTTTATCCCTGTCTCTTTCCTTGTCACCCGTCATCATTAATATCTTGCATGTTACTGATTTATGATTTTTTTCTTTGTTTCTACACAGATGTTTCATTTTCCCAAAGAACTTTACATGCTCATGTAATTCCATAAAATCAATTCTTCTTATTGAAAGAAATTATTTTTCTAATTGATAATATTTATGATTTTATCAATAAAATAACATGATGTAGTCTATCACTTCTGTAATTTAACCAGATGATTTTGACAGAAATCTGAAGTGTGGTCGGATAAGAACACTTAGCTGCTCACTTCTGTATTGCTTTTGTAGGAAATTTTAAGTGGAGCTATTTACACATTTCATCTGCTTTAGCAGCAGGTGACATCAGTGGAAATATTTTGTCTGTTCATATTCAGTTCATGAGATGTCACAAAACTATGCGACACTAGTGGATTTGACTAGGTCAGGCATAGAATATTGAAGCCTGGCTGCACTTCTAAATGCTCCAAAGCATATCAGGCAGTTCACCTGACTATTGTCTCCCATTCAGCTTGGCAGGTCTGTAGTGTGATTGCCAGCAGATTGGACCATGAAGGAATTCTTCAAAGGCAATACAAGACTAGTTTATATAAAGACAAAGGCATATCTGGACAAACTTGAATTTCTACTGCAGATGCATGCACCTATACATTTCTACACGACATTTTTGGTTTGCTTTGCTTTGTTTTACCCTATCAGTTCAACACTGAGGTGACTAGGTGGTTTTCTACCACTGGAGTGTGTAAGGAAGAAAACATACTATATTGGCACAGAGCAATGAGAGAGTTAAGCTCATCTGTTAAGCTCTCCTTGACCTTCGTTTAACACTAGACAATTTAGGAAATATATATATTTCCCCCTTATCTTGAGCTTAAGCAACCAAAAGCAGGTGAAGCTGATTTTTTTTTTTTTTGGTGATACTATGTAACTTCTCTTCAAAGTAAAAAAGGTAGCAGCATTTTGTAGATGTTTCAGACATTTCAGTTTTCATCTGGCCAAGTGGAGGTACTTGATGTGGAGTTATTTGCATTTAAACATCATCTCAGTCCACTTCCTTAAAGGGAGACCTTTTAAAGAGGATGATAATCTTCTCATTGTATTGTTGATATTTGTAACAGATCAGATGAATTTCACCCTAAATGTGCTTATTCCTTCAATAAGGACAAGTGTATATTCCTGCACCTGGGAGGGAATCACTGCATGCACCAGTACATGTTAGGGGCTGACCTACTGGAAAGAACCTCCATGGAGAAGGGCCTTGGAGTCCTGATGGACAAGTTCACCATAAGCCAGCAGTGTGCCCTTGTGACCAAGAAGGCCAATGATATCCTGCGTACATTAAGAAGAGAGTGACCATTAGGTCACTGAAACTTCTCCTCCTGTTCTCCTCTGCCCTGGGAAGGCCACATCTGGAATACTGTGTCCAGTTCTGGGCTCCCCAGCTCAAGACGCACAGGGGATTACTGGAGAGAGTCCAACAGAAGGCTATGAGGATGAATAAGGGACTGGAATATCTGTCTCATGAAAGGCTGAGAGACATGGATCTGCTTAATCTGTAGAAGTGAAGACTGAGAGGAGATCTTGTCAATGCTTATAAGTATCTAAAGGGCAGATGTCAGGAGGCTGAGATCAGCCTCTTTTTTGCAGTGATAAGACGAGGGGCAATGAGCACAGGCTAGAACACAGGAAGTTCCACCTAAACATCAGGAAAAACTTCTTTCCTGTGAGGGTGACAGAGCATTGGAAGAGGCTGCCTAGGGAGGCTGTGGACTCTGCTTCTGTGGAGACTTTGAAACCCACCTGGAGGTGTTCCTGTGTGAACTGCCTTAGGTGAACCTGCTTTAGCAGGAGGGTTGGACTAGATGATGCCCAGAGGTCCCTTCCAACCCCTACCATTCTGTGGTTCTGTGATAAGAGGAGTCTATAACTATTTCAAAGTAGATATCTTTTTAAATGTGACAAATTCCAGGACTTTAATGTCAGAATTTTAAATCTAGTCTTGTGCATGGGTACAAAGCAATCAAACAACACTTCTTCCTCTGATAATCACATAGGAGTTACCCAAGAAGATATTTCATTGTATTTAGTAAGTTACTTGCTTTTATGCTGTAATTCACAAAACAAACAAAAAAATGGTTATGTTGTGTAATATTCCAAAATGAAAACATATACAAGTAAAACTGAATAATTATGCAATAAGAGCATATTAAGCAGTGTGGCTGGCACACAGATGTATGTAAAACATTTTTTTACATTAATTGTACCCAGTAGCAACCTTCAATATCAAGCAGATATTGATATTCAGAGAGCACATTCACTGCAGTCACAGAGCCTTCACAGAAGCTCATCTAGTAACAGAAATAGAAATGGATAGTAATGACCTCCCTGGATTAGCAAGGGAATGGCTGCAACACAGCTTTCTTTCATACATCAACATATTGACACTTATATTTAAACAGGATGATCCATCTCACTCTATAAAATGACTAACTGATGGTAGAAAAGTTATATAAAAAAACATTACTATTTTTTATCTTTGGAGGAATTCAAGTGTCCAGAGAGTGGTATTCCCTGTACTAGTATAGCCTGGGATTGTTTTGCAGTGTTTCAGAAGAAAAATGTGCTTGATATTTTAGTTCACTTGAATACTTAAAAATGACTGAGACAATCTGTGTCTAATGGATTTTTAAGCTGTAAGTCTATCCAATAAGAAAAGCTATCTATTGCTAACATATTCCTTTAAATTCTGTTATATACTAATAATATAATTTAACATGTTTTTGAAGGCATGGCAGAATAGAAGCCTGCAGACCTTTTCCCATTTCTTTTTAGCATTATTTCCGAAACGAACTAAAAATAGATCATGTTTAACTGTAAAGAAATGTGATTTAGGTGTTAAATAATTCCAAGTCAATAACTAGGTAAGAAAGTTGGGATTAGAAAGGAAAAAATCAACAAAATGATATACTGATTTTTATTCCTGCTAGGGTCATGGGGGTTTGGCCACATTTGATGTTTAATTAGCCTTGATATTAAAAATTTTGTTGTCTTACTACATACACATTAGCTTTTGATCTACAGTTAAATAGTTCAAGTCATTATTCCTTAGAAGAAAATAACATTGTCTTTGGTAAAACTGAAAATTTTGTCTAAACTAGAAAACAAACAAAAAACCAAACAAAAATTCCAAACCCACAACAACTTGGTTTTATGAATGAAAGCTGTTTAATATGGCTGCAGTCACAGTTTTAGAAAACTATTTTTAACCTCCAAGAAGTTATTAATATATCTGTATTAAACACAGATATTGAGAGTCAGAAACTCAAAGGCTTAAAGGGAATGAAATCTAGTTTTAATAACAGGCTGAGTCAATATAAAAAATATTATTGTAATATATTCCTAAACTTAGTATTTCCAAACACTAAAGTTCAACAAGGAGACAAAGTCAGACCCTTCATATTGATGCATGGTGGGAATGTGAGAATGAGAGAATGAAATATCTATTTCATTTTGAAAATAATCAAGTAGTGGAGCAAGTTGCCCCAAGAAGCTTTGAAAGCCTGGTAGCTTTCAAGATCCAACTGGACAAAGCCCTGAGCTTCTTGGTCTGATCTCAGAGATGCTCTCTACCAGGAGCTTGACTAGAAACCTCTGAAGTACCTTCCTATTTGAATTATCCTATAGACTTGCAGTATTAAGCAAAAGAACCCTGCTTAAATTTTCAGCTGAAAAAATGGTAGAGAAGGAAAGGTTAATGAGGGTTTTCCAGCTTGCTTTTACTGCATAATCTCAACCATCATCCCTGTAGACCTGAACAACACATGAAGTTAATTCATTTTCAGGGCTTTTGTTAATTTTAAAAACTGCTAAAATGATTTTGAAGAATTGATGGGTGTCCTGGTTTCAGCTGCAATAAAATTAATTTTCTTTCTAGTAGCTGATTCAGTGCTGTGTTTTGGACTTAGGATGGAAATAATGTTGATAACACACTGTTTTAGATGTTGCTAAGCTTTGTTTGTACTAAGTCAAGGACTTTTCAGCTTCTCAGACTGCTCTGCTGGGGGTGCAGAAGAAGACAAGAGGTGACAGCTGACCCAAACAATTTAAAGGGATATTCCATACCATATGACATCATGCCCAGCATATAAACTGGAGTGAGTTTGCCAGGGGACAGAGCAGCTTGAGGATTGGGCATTGGTCAGTAGGTGGTAATAAACAGCCTTTATCTCAGCTCACAAGTTTTACTTTTCTTTTTTTTTTCAGTTCTCTCCCTCATGCCACTGGGATGGTGGAGGATGGGTGAACAAGCAGCTGTGTGCTGCTTA
Organism: Merops nubicus; assembly: GCF_000691845.1. Taxonomy (NCBI): domain Eukaryota; kingdom Metazoa; phylum Chordata; class Aves; order Coraciiformes; family Meropidae; genus Merops; species Merops nubicus. The sequence continues at coordinate 59,432 of NW_008612912.1, forward strand.
ATTGCTGGCTGGTGTTCTATATATACCACAATAATGGGATAATGCTGTTCATGAATTTTCTGCTTGTTCAGCATTCATGGTGAATTTCAGTCTCTGCATATGCAAGAGTTCCAGCAGTAAAAACATGGATATAGTACTTCAGATAATATTCTGGGAAAACTTCTAGTTTTTCTTTATTAGAGGAAATCCTTCCAAATTTGAATACATACCAGCTTTTTATGTTCATTTGTTTGTTTTCAATTTATTCCAGTAAAATTGTTAAAATAATTACTTATCTCCTCAAAGCTTATTTCAGCAGTCTCTTATTGTGTTGCTGTTTTTTCTTTTTTTCAGAATCTGCCATTACTAGATACGGACTAGTGGATGATTCTGAAAAGTAAAATGAGTCTGTTAAAACAATAACAGAAGGGTATTGCAAAAATGTTTACCCATAGAAGAGAAAACTGCCACATTCTAACTGACTTTTTTCAGTTTCATAAAAAAAATGTCAACTAAGTGTTCTTAAAAGTTTTAAATAACCTTTATTTTCAGAAGACAATAGGACACTATTTCAATCATTACAGCACCATGTAAGTTGCATGCAGAATCTTCATTTTGAAAATAGTCTCAAAAGATATTTAAGTTACTTTCAATAAATATAGTATTAATTATATTGAATTAAATAAGACTGTGTTTTCAGAAATGCTAGAGTTATTTTATGATAACAGGTTGGATGCCTGCCTCCTTTTGGATGGGATTGAAAGAAAAAAATGAAGGCAACCATCATAGATATTTAACCTAACTCACAGTTCCCTCATAATTTATTTTTTTTTCACCTGGTGTGTACAGAATATATATTTGTTTGCATTATATAATTGATCTTCTGTAGGAAGTTTGTAATAAAACTAATGCAAGAAATGGGCTGATATTGGCCCAGATCATCCATATAATTTAAGCAAGAGCATGCTCCCTGACATAATTTTTACGTGTGTTAACCACCATTTACCCAATTAATGGGTAGTGGGGGAGATCCCCATCGATGCAGAAAAGGTAGAGGTGTTATTTCACTCCTTGACTCTCTAAGTAGCTTCAGCTTGATGTCTCAAGGAAAACACTAGAGAGACTTTGAGTGACAGGTCACTCAAGGAAATCCTTCCAGGGAAAGTACAGAGGAACACACACCCTGTAGGCTGCCACCACTCTTGTCAGGATCCCTAGCTCTAAACCAGACACCTAGAATGCTTTCAGCAGTGTAAAGGTAGCTTTTATCCATAGCTAAAATCTTTTAGGCAGGGAAAAAAAAAAAAAAAAGAGCATTAATAACAACATTTAATGGAATAATTATTAATACTGTTCAATAGCGCTAATCACCAGTACTAATCACTGGTACTTAATAGTGCTAATCAAAAGTACTATTCAATAATGCAATTAAAAGTACTACTAATACCATTAGTAGCTTCCTCATAGGTCCTAAAAATCACTTCAATAAAATGGAAAAAGTGATGGAAAATGATAAATTTGTGCATTAGAACAGAAAGCCAGAGTCTAGCTGAGAAATACGTGTTTGTACTGTCAAGTAGTTTTTCCTGTTGCTTATATGTGGACTAATTTTCTCATTATACACACTGGCTCAAATCAAGGTTATATTCTGGAGCCGAGATACTGAAGAAAATCAAGTATTTTCCTTGGTAAGCAATCCTAGAATCTAATCTACCCTGGAAGCTGAGGCACATACTACACGGTCTGCATGTTTCCCAGATTTTTTTTTTCCATGATTGTTGTTTAAGGCAGTTATTTACCCCAAGAAAACAAATCCCTAACTTTTTTGATTTTCTCAAATCTTTGAAGTTTTAGAGCAATAATTCCACACTTTCGCATAAACTTTTTTTTTGCCAACAAACCTTTACTACTATATCACATTTTTCACTTTTAGACTTACTTCGATTATCTTTTTGATCAATTTTTGCTTATTTCACTAATCATCTATTTCTTACCTAATTTTCAGCAATGACAAGAAAATTAAAAGGGAAAGGAAAATTATAATAAAGAAAGAAACTATATAAATAGCAAGAAGCAATTAGATTATTGTATATATTTGTCATCTTTAAAAACTCACAAAATAGTCAAGGAATTATTTTCGGAAAAAGTTTAGTTTTTTTTTTTTTTTTCCTTTTGAAATATATATTAACTTAAAAAATTTGAACCAGCTTTAAAAGGAAAAGGTATAAGCTTTATTTGAATGAAGATGAATGTAGATGCATCTATCGTCATATGCATATATTCTAACATATAAACACTAAAGCAGTTTACTAAAACTGCAATTATATATGGATGAAATATATTCTAAAAATAAACAGAACTTCTCCAGTAGAAGCCTAATCGTAGTACTATTCTCAAAGCTATGAATGTACTCTTGTACCTTCTGTACGGTTTCTGAAAAACTGGTCTCTATAGTTTTTCTGAAGATTTTTTTTTTAAATTTTGTTTTCAATACACTAGAAAAAGGACATTCTTTCAGCCTTTAGCATCTTAAAATTGAGGTATGTAATATAACTTTTCAAATATGACATGAGAAAGAACTAATCTAAGAAATATCGTTTCTTAAAAATATGCTATGGATGAGAGCTAAAATTAACAGGTTTGGGAGTAAAAGGATGGCAAAAAAACCACAGGCATTTTTATGAACTATACAATTCTATAACAGCTTACTAAAGCAGGAGTGAGTGTTTTAACAGAGTGAGCAGAATGTATGTATAAGATTAAAAAAAGACTTATTTTTAAAGCCAAATGTAAACAAGAGAATACCACTTGTATAACTAACATCAAACTAAACATTGTATGATGTAAAACAGGTTCCCAAAGTCAGGTTGGAGTGATAAAATGAATAGTTAAACACTGGATCACCTATATAAACAACAAAATCAAAATAATGGAATAATTTTTACTCCTCCCCCCTGCCCAACAAAACAAATCAATGTAGCTCTTGTAATGTCATTAAAATTCAGAATGTACAAAGTAGACAGACTTTGAAGACTTTTTCCAATCTATTTAAAATCAATAAAGAGAAAAAAGAAAAATCCACTGAGCTTTTCTTATTACTGAGCTATTAGCTTCTTTGTGATGGACTGATCCAGTTCAATATTTTGTAATCTGCTACAGACTTCTCCCATTTTAATGCACGTAGTCCTTCTTACGGTGCTGTAGCTCATAAAAAATCTGATTGTTATCACAGTCTCAGGTGAGTATTGTTGTCTGTTTTTCTGATAATATTGATTTTAAAACTTTGCTATTCACTTTTAACTGTTTGGAGTCAAACAACAGCATAGAATAACATATAGCTTCAAGTTATCAACCACCTTCTTCACTCTCATCAGCTTTCTGAAACCAATGGACTGTTGTTAAAATGCAGCATATATAATGGTCTCTGATGGCAGGTCTTTTTTGAATTTTATATTCCGTGTAGCTACATTAAGGAACAGCTCTTTCCTGGATCCTGAAAACAGTACATCTTGCTCATACTTTCATCTTTCCATAGACTATCTTAAATAACCTCAAAATGTTCTATTATGTATGTGTCTTTGACACATGATTGTGATTATACAGAGCACTCTTAAAAGTGGTGGTAGGAGATAATAAAATGAAAGTGTTTTGTTTTTGTTTTTTAATGTACTGTATCTGTCGTGCACATCGCACAGTATTGTTTAGACACTTTTTCCTTGCTCTTTCAGTCACTTTACCAAGAGTCTTGCGAAATCTCTACTAGGCTACTTAGGTGAGGGACCTTAAGCTCTGACTTCCACCCAGCAAAGCACAAAGGTCATGCCTAACATTAACCCTGTGATTAGTTCAGTACATCTCAACACTCTGTTATTCAGAGATAATTCAGACCTTTGCTCCTTCACTGCTTATAATCTCAGACTTTGCTCCTCCACCCCAATGTGGCAGAACAACCAGTACTTTTATGTTGTAAGAAGATAGCACTTTAATTTTGGCATCAACAACAAAATTTATTTGATTGAATAAGACATCTTGTGGCACAACCATAAGGAGTTTAAAAATATAAATATGAATTCTGAATAGGGATTGTCTGAGGAGATTTAGCATAAAACAACCTAAAAATATATTCTGCAGTGGGAAGCTGAAAGTAGAGAGACAGAGGAACTGTAATTGTAACAAATTGATAATCTGTAATAATATAGTCTAACAGCTATTGGAAAATTAATCCAAAATTAAAGATTATAACCTTTTCTTGACATAAAAAACTTCTTTCAAATACATGTAAAATTACAACTGCAGGCCCAAGACCATCTTCATCTTCAAGGTCTTTAGTGTATTCATCCATCTGTATGGATCAATAACTTCAATGTATATGCACACACTCATGTATTTCCAAAACCAACCAAATCTGCCTCTATATTTTCATTTATTTATTTATTTTTAATAAAAAGTAGGATAATAGCTATATCAGTTTTTGTATAACATGGATAACAAAGGTGGTGAAGGGTCTGAAGAACATGCCTTACAAGGAGCAGCTGAGGGAACTGGGATTGTTTGGTCTTTAGATGAGGAGCCTGAGGGGATACCTTATCACTCTCTATAGCTACCTGAAAGGAGGTTGTAGTGAGGTGGAGGTTGGTCTCTTCCCCCAGGTAACTAGCAATAGGACAAGAGGAAATGGGTTTAAGTTACACCAGGGGAGGTTTAGATTGGATATTAGAAAGAATGTCTTTCCTGAAAGAGTGCTGAGGCACTGGAACAGGCTGCCCAGGGAGGTGATGGAGTCACCATCCCCTGGAAGTGTTCAAAAAATGTGTAGATAAGGTACTTTGAGACATGATTTAATGTTCATGGTAGTGTTGCGTGATGGTTGGACTTGACCTTAGAGGTCTTTTCCAACCTTATTTATTCTATGATTTTGTTTTAAAAAAAAATCATAAACATTTAGGAAAAGAGAATAGAACAACCTTTCTTTTCTAGAAGGGATTCTGTGATACCACATTGAAACTATACTGATTAGTTCTTTTCTCTACTGGCCTAGAGCAGAATATCTGGATACACTTTGTATAGCTTGGCTTAGGTTTCCCCTATGCTTCATGTGGTGTCCTTGTGACTCAAGGCATAATGGTAATTTTTTTTTGAGAATCTGCCCTACCATGAAAGACAGAATTAGTTAGGGCTCTTCTCCCTGGAGAAGAGAAAGTTCAGAGGGATCTCATCACAGTTTTCTTGTACTGAAAAGGTGGCTACAAAGAGTACAGAAACTCTCTCTTCTCAAGGATTCACATGGAGAAGACAAGAGCCAAAGGGGACAAGTTACAACAGGAGACATTTCATTGGTATACAAGAAAAAAAAAATGTTTTGTTTTGTTTTGTTTTTGTCTTTTTTTTTTAAGTGAGAATATCAATCACTGTAGCAATCTCCTGAGGGACACAGTGAAGTCCTCATTGCTAGAGTTTTTCAAGATGTGATTGGACAGGGAGTTGGACAACTTCATCTAGTATTCCTTTGCCATGAAAGGTTGGACAAGATGATCTTTCAAGGTCCCTTCCAACCTGGGTTGTTCTATGAGCCTTCAAGCAATTTTCAAGAAAAAAAAATGTTCAGGACAAGAAGTCACGGATTTGTAGACACACTGTAGAGCAATGGCCCTAAAATTGAGCCCTGGGGAACTCCACTGATGACTGGCTGCTTGCCTGGTGTAACCCTATTTACTATAACTCTTTCAGCCTGATCTGTTATCCACTTGCTCACACAATGTATTATGGACATGTCGAACTGTGTGCTGGACAGTTTATCCAGAAGGATACCATGAGAGACAGTATGAAAAGTTTTGCTGATATAAAAAAAAAACCCAGCCCGCATCTAATGGCTTCCTTTGGTCAACTAGATGAGTGATCTTGTCATAAAAGTAAACTAAGTTAGTTAAGCAGGACTTTGCCCTCATGAACCCATGGTGGCTATGACCAACTACTGCACTGTCTCTCAAGTGTTTTTTCATAACTTTCAGAATAAACTTCTCCATAATTTTACCAGGCACTGAAGTGAGACTGACAGGCCTATAGTACCAGGGACTTTCTTCTATCATTCTGGAAAATCAGTACAGCTTTTGCCAGCTTGGAGCCACCCTGGGACCTCTCCAGAATTCCAGGACCACTGAAAAATAGTGGAGAGATATATTGCAACAACATTGGCCAGCTCTTTCAGTACCCTAGGATGAATCCTGTCAGGTCACACAGATTTATGTGCATTCAGCTGCAGCATGAAGTCTCAAACAAGTTCAGTGTTGGCTAGGAATTTACCATCCCCCCAGCCACAGTTTTCCAACACAGAGCTCCGGGGATCCCAGGACCCAGCATCAGTGTTGAGGACAGAGGCAAGGAAGACATTAAACATCTCTGCCTTCTCTATGTCCCTGTTTGCAAGGTGACCGACCTCATCAAGTAATGGACCAATGTTATCTCTGATCCTGTTTTTGCTGTTAATGTATTTTAAAAGCCCTTTTTGTTGTCCTTCACAGTGCTGGTCATATTGAACTCTAGCTGAGCTTGGACTGCAGAAATTTTCTCCCTACAGTGTCAAGCAGCATCACTGCAGTCTTCATGTGCCACCTCTCCTTGCTTCCAGTATTCGTACACTTTTATTTTCCACCCAAGTTATAGAAGGAGATGCTTCCTCAGCCGAGCCATCCTTCTGCCCCTCTAGCTTAACTTTGGACACTTTGGAATTACGTTATATGCTTTGTAGCTTTGATTAAATTTAAGGATGAACATTGAAATGTCATAAAGTATCACATAGTCTTATATCTAGAAAACTGTAACAAAAAAAAAAAAAGGAATTGGTTCAAGTCCTCTCTGGAAAAGGTGAACCTTTAATCCAAATTTCTTACACCTGGGAACTGCTTTGACCATGAATAAATAAATAAATAAATAAATAAATAAAAAGGCATAGAAAGCTATGTATTAGACCTTATTTGCGAATTTTCTGAGTTCTGAATTCCTAGATGATGGTATAATCTGATGTGACTCCTAGAATCATACACTCAGTTTCTCACTTAATGTGTACAAGCATTTAAACTTTCCACAAAAATGTCCAGTCTTCTGATTCAATGAATGGAAAAATATTCACAAGGGCATTCTAAATTGTCCTCAGGAGGCCATCAGAAGATTGCCTATGCAATAAATGCACATATTTTGTAGTCACAAGAAATCCTAAATTAAGTGCCTAATTTAGTAATCTAGATATAAATTATTACACGGAAACGAATGAGTTCTAATTTCAGTGTAATGTATAAGACAATATAAAAACAGTTAAAATAAGACAGATGTTCACTCTAATTTTTCAATTAAAAGACACTATAAGGAAGTATCTGAGTGATGTAACTTCTTTTCCTACATAGTTTTTTTGCACAAAAATTCTTCGAATACTATGTCTTGTAACATATTGAAAGGTACAAAATAGTTGGTGTCTAGAAGCATTTTTTAGATTTATTAGCTGATGTCAGTGAATTACTGTTGTGGTGAGCAGAGCCCGCCCTAGGCAGGGATCGGCATGTGGAAGATCTCACAATGTAACGGAAAGCTCAGACCGCCCACGAGGGGCATTGTGGGCATGGCTTGTGATATATAAGGAATTGCAGTGATGCAATAAACGCCATTTTTAGCATCCTTCACATTGAAGCCAGTGTCTGTGATGGCACCAAACGGTAGAGGTTGGGTGGCAGCTATCCCGGGGATTAGGGAAGAGTTTGGGTGGCAGCTATCCCGGGGATGAGGTGTCGGTAACAACAAGTGGTGACCCCGACGTGATACGTCTGTGGCCATGGGCAGGAACTCGTGCGCGGGCGCTGTGTGGGCGCGGGGGCTGGCCAGTCGATGTTGGACACAGAGCGTGTCGTTGAGGTACTGAAAGCTTTAGCTTCAGAGG